>NW_020454883.1:965519-1004053 GCF_003342845.1 Nothoprocta perdicaria | reverse complement strand
CCCGGCGCAGGCCTGGGCACCGTGGGCTGCTTTGGGATGGCCCAGGGAGAGGCCCTCGCAGTCCGACAAGGGCCAGCGGAGACAGGGCTCAACGTTTTTAAAAATCCCACTAACTCGATTTCAGTTCCATTCCCATTCTTCTTCCTTCTATAAGTTCATCTGGAGCCACATTTAGGGGGAAAATAAGTTCTCCAAAGCTCAGTAGCAGCTCCCCATTTGATATTTTCATCTTTATGGACAGAAATTCCATCTGGGACTCTTGTCTCCTCCTATTAAATGCTACAGAACTGCAAGCAGAAAAGATCATTCTCATATTAAATACACAGTTTCCAAGAGCAGAGGCAGAACAGCAGAAGTTGTAATTTTTCCAGTCACAGGTGAATCTGCAACATTCACTAAAATTACACTTTTTAAAACACTTTTTTTATATTTACATTTCAGATCTTAAGTTACACATTCTAACTTTGCTTCACACTTTTGCTATATCTGCAAGCTTCCCTTCATAAACCCAACCTCTTCCTGCCATACAGGAGCTTGGCCACTGCTGAGCAATAATTACACTAAGCCTTGGCGATGAAAGGCTGGCTGCTTTGAGTGTCACATCATGCTGGAAAATGTTGCCCCACACTAAAAATGGGAACAGACTGCTAAGGCATTTAAATGCTAGTGAAGGAAACTCCTCTGAGAGCTCAGGAAGCCAAACAACCTATCATTAGATTCAAACAGCCTCTTTCTTTGGTATGAATTAAGCAAAAGGATGAGCCGTCAAAATACAATAAAAATAATTTAAAAATACAATTATGCAACATGTCTACTCAGTGGAGGGGAAGCCTCAACTTACAGAATTTCATTCTATGAGGGATGTTTATAGTAACAGCTCTCCCATGCATGTAAGTATACAAATGATGAAAGTTAAGATTTCAATGACAAATTAATGTTGGTAGAAGGAAAAAAAGATTCTATTACGTCAGTGAACAAGCTGAATGCTTTGTTGTATTTCTGGTACAGGATTGGAAAAAGACCTGTAAATTGTTATTTAAAAAACAAACAAAATGTCAAATAATTATATCATCCAACTGCAACTGACTAAATTCTAAAATACAGAGAGAGCATGAAAACAAAGCAGGCAGCTGCTAAACAAAAAGAGAAGGGGGTCAAATACTTGGATTATTTTTTTGTTGCCCTGTGCTGCTTTGTTGATAGACTGCAGAAACTCTTGTGGTTCCTTTAAGGCTTAGAGTTTTTCCAGAGGCTCCACAAATCTCCTGGACTCACCAGTTCATGCCAGCTACCTCCCTTCCTCTTAAACCCCTCCTTCCCATCTTTATCTGTGGATTCCAGAGAAATACCTATATATATACACAAAAATACAGAGCTTTTGAGAGCTGGAAAAAGTTTAAAACACTACACATATTTACAAGCTTTGACTTCCACACCATAAAAACACACATTTATTATATCCTTGATTTTTGGTGCAACTTATACAGACAATACATCAGTTAATTTGTAACTTTATTTAAATAGTCAACCGTATGTACATTAAAATTTACAACTGAAAAATAATCAGTTGGTATGGTATGACTGCAGTTTGCTGGACCAGAAGAGATTTAAATCTAGGACATTGATCCTCCTCCCATATATGTAGACTGGAAGCAGAGAAGTAAACTTCATCTTAAATGGCATCACTTACTTTTAGAACCTCTGCAATTAAGGTGCGAAAAAAAAATATGGCTCTGCAGTCCAGAAGTAAACACTAATGAGGGCAAAAGAAAATAGGAAAGAAAAACCCAACTTTGGTTAAAAAAACAAGCTAGCACATAATAAAATGCATCTGACACGATGCTCATCTGCTCATTGAAGTCGCTAGGGAAAAAACCATGGTCCCACGAGCCTTCACTGCAGTTACTCACATGCCACGTCACTGGTGTAAGTTCAAGGGCCACGATCTTCAAGAAGTATGGCAGGAGTGAATGGCTCAAGATGCTTTAGATGGTTCTAAAGGGTCTCTTGGGACAGGGGCAATTCCTGTATCCCAAGACACAAAGACATTAAGCTAGTCTTCAGGGAAAAAAAAAATATATATAGATATATAATCTTTGACATCTTCTCAATGCTACGGGATTCAGAATCACACCTTATTTTTTGGAAATTTTGAAGGCTACCCTGGTCCAGAAAACCAGACAGTCGTGTGACTGGAAAGGCACACACGAGTCAATTATAGCCACATTGCAAGGCCTACTGTATGTCAACCTGGAAACAATTTTGTGAACAGATATCAGGCTTTTTAAAAACAGCAAAACTGGAGGCTGCTCAAGTTACATAAAGGACCAACTGCAGCAAGCATCTTTACCAGCAGGATGTGATTGAAGGGAAAAAAACCCAATAGCTTACACAAAACATACTAAAGTGGCAATATAAACTAGCTGACACAGGCTTCACTGTACATTTGAATTGATACAATTGTCTGGTGCTTCCATGGCCAGTAAGTGTTGAGTGCCATAGGTCTGGTTAGTTAGAATGTTACAAGAGAGACTGATCAGGTCACGAACCCATTAAAGTGCTTTCAAATCCAGTTCCTAAAGGTTTGTGTTTTCTCGGTTTCCCTACCGAGCTGTCATGTGACATTGACTTCCAGGACGTGGTCATCCTTGCTGGGAACCACGAGTATCTGCATGCCCGTGCTGCAGTTGAAGACCTGCCCGGAGGAGAAGGCCTGTAGCCGGGGCATGGGCAGGCCCTTGTGCTCGCCGCTGGCCGCTGAGTGCAAGCTGCTCCGGCTCCTCAGGCTGCTGCTCTCCGCTTGCTCGTCCACGTTCTTGTCCACAGATAAGTTATCATTCTCAATCCAGCTATCTGCTCAAAGCAAAAACCCACAAAGTCATTCTTCGAAGCGATTAAGTGACTTGGAACTATTCCAGAGCCCAGACACCCAGCCAGCTTAGTGTACGGTCACAGCTACTCATCGTTTCAGGTGAATCAACACTTTGTGGCTGCAGTAATTTTAAGCTCTTGATCTAATATGATTTACGTGTTATGAGCTTCCAGCAGCTACTTAATCCGTCCAACAAGTGGGAACTACTTTTCCCCTAAGTTAATGAAGACATAGTAGATGCAAAATTTATAAACAATGAAACCTCAGCATTACTGAGAGTTTCAACTGAATTTTCATTAGGCTATGAAATCAGTGATAATTGCACAATAATCTTTCAAGGATATATAAAAAAGAATTAGTTTATTATTCCCTCTCACAGAGTAAGGCTACAATTCAATATTCCTGTTAGAGCAGCTTTTTAGAAATGTAAAATCAGTACTGTGAAACAAAGCTAAGTAACAATAACACCTAGAAGTACTAAGCTAACCCACTTCCTCCCCTTGCTTTCCTCTATACAGGACATGGAAGCAGCATTAATCATGTCTATAAGTAGTCATGTAGTCAAGAAAGCTTTACCAGCATCAGGTTGCATGGAGTGAGCAGAATGATGAGGGAGGTATTTAAATAATCTGACATCAGGAAAGGGTAGGTGTCCAGCAAAGAGTGGCATCACTTCCATGTGGACCTTGTGAGTTGCTCGAGCTGCTACAGGCATAGAGATCACTCCAGAACTTTTCCCACAAACCGCCCAGTTACTGCTGTTGTCCACAACTGCAAGAACAGACAGAAAATATTGTAAGAATCTTTTTTTTCCTAAAACAAGGGCTCTCAGTATCGTTTTAGAACATTCTAAAATCACTATCTTCACACTGTATCGAAACTACACAAACTTTTGTGAGCAACAGCTGGTCAAAGGAAGAAACCAGCCCTACCCAAAAGGGATTAATATATTTCAGCCTCAAGAAGTTATCTGCCCAGCCCAAACAGTATTTGTATTTCACTTTAGGAGAGATTAGCGAGGAAAATAATATACATATGATCAGGCTAGTGAAATGCACTTTGTATACACGATACAAAGACAACGGTCCTGGAAGGTTTGGCTGAATTTGTTATAGAGACAAAAACCAGGAGAATCTTGTCAACATGTTGACAAAGAACATCAAGAAAAACATGCCTACCTTCATACATCAGTTTTGTTGTACAATATCCATCTGACTCTGTTAATGCTTCATCTTTATCAACTTCTAAGAGGTCCGCAAGCCGTGTGATGGACACCTCTAAAGAGCAGAGCGAGCCTGTTTTACAATACTCTGCCCCCAACGGGGGAAAAATTTCAGTTTTCACATTATACAATGTCTGTCAGGAAGAAAACAGTGCTGTTATCAAGAAAAAAGGAGTGTTTTATTTGTGTTTCAAGAAAAATGGACAATTGATACAGTACGAGAGAAGTTTAACATCCACATCCTATTACATCTTTCTAGCACAATGGTCAGTTAAAAGTAACGTTCACTTCATTACGCTGCTCAGTTTGAGCAAATAAGAAAAATAGAACTGATAAATTTATTCTAATACCAGAAAGTAAATGCACGATTTCCTCCCTCCATTTCTGCTCTTCCACTCGCCAGCCTTTCAGTGCTTCTAAACGGCTGCCAATGCTCCTCGCTTGCCATTCACATGGCTCACACTTCAGGTAATACAGAGCAAAATTGCTTCCCTCCGACCATCATAGTCCCCAGAATGAAGGTGTTTGCACTATCAATAACCTTTTCAATTACCACAAAATAAAATTTCTACAAATATCAACACATTTAATTCCCCTAAAAATATCCAGAAAGATACTGATAAAACACTAACAACTACTACTTGTGTTTGATTATTCAAGCAAAACTGTATAATTTTGTTCAATACCAATTTGCAGTAAGTATCAAGAAAAAGACAAAAGGAGGTATGACGGATAATGTTGGTGTTTTTTAAATCAATCATCAAAAAGAACACCACAAAGACTTCAGATTAAACAAAGTTAAGATAATCCTTTTAATAGGAGGTTTTATCTAGCCAATAAGCTTCCTAGAAGATCAAAGGAACAAAGAGTTATTCATAAAGGAAAAGAAGAAGCGTTTGAGATAATGGGCTAAAAAACCCTAAATATTTTATTAGAAGAACTCATCTCAAGCACTACTAAAAAATTCAAATGCTATCAACAGCAAAGGTTTTGGGAAATAGCTGCTTGCTTGGCAGATGGCTGTTTTCAGCCAGTGGGGCACAAAGCAACTCAGTCACCCAGGCAGAGCACAAACTTACAGAGGGTAAAAAATACAGAAGAACCAATCACCAACACGCAAAAAAACCCCCACAACAAGATCAAGGAAACCATTTTTTTTCCTTTCTCTCTCTCAATTCCACTTCACCTCCACGTTCAACAAACTACCTTTCAAACAATCCTATGATCAGCATCAACCTCATTACAGAAACATTAATTTTAACATAGTTTTGACATCTCCCTTTCACATTTGTTAGCTGAATGAGGTTTCCTAATATTCAGGCATACTACAGAATACTTACAAAAAAATTTTCCACTTGGAATTCGTAAGTGAATGGCTTCAGGGAAAGGGACTGTTCTTCAGAGGTAGCTGGACAAAAGCTGACTGAAAACAGGCACTGCAAGGACAGGGGAAGCTCTTTTGTCCACTTCAACTCCCACACAAAGAATATTGATTGCTTACTGTATATGACCTGAAAGATAATATTTGATCATAGTATCAGCTCTTTCCTTCCTCTGAAGAAAGAAATACAAAAATATATGTTCACATGTCTATGTCTGCTCTGGCATTGCTATAGTTTATGAATCAAAACATATCTTTTCAGTATAAGACAAATGATCAGTGAAAATACGCAATGAAATCTTTCAGTGAAGCACAAAAACAGTTTCTTAAAGTTTAAGTCTGGTCTAAATGTGATATAAAGTGAAATGTATTCTTCCAAAATGCCAGTTGGAATATGGCATGATGCAAAAGGCAAAGAAAGAGTTTGCAAAGTTATTTAATCACCTGTGCAAATTTCAGACTTGGATCAGAATCTGTAAGTGTTCCCAAATGCATCCCAAATGCATCCCAAAGCTTCTTTAAGAATAAAACTTACTCTCACAAATGACTGTAAAAATCTGACAAAGTATCAGTTATTAGCTGTACTTACTGCAAATCGTACATGCAGAGGTGCTTGACTAACAAGAAGTTGCATGCCTGGCTCTCTCCCAGTGAGCTCATATACCACCAAGAGAGTCTTTACCTGTTGAGAATCCGGGTTCAGAGGTACCAGCTGCAAATCCGTACAGTCAACAGAATTTGTTAGGCTGTTTTCTGAAAGCTGGAAACAGAGTTCTGATAAATTCTGTACACAGACTTGCACATATTTCCTGAAAAACAAGAGAGACTGTTTGTTGAACTACGTAGCAAATTTGAGCAATTATGCCTAAAAGGGTATGTGTCCATAGCCTTCTTTCCAAAGTGCACAATTTAAGCAAAAACAGGATGGCAGATCACTTTCCAATAACTATATTTAGGAGCGTGCACAAATAAGGCTGTGCAATATCCCCGCACATACTAAATAAAATAACTACTCAGAAATAGCTTAGCCTGGTTTTCCTTGTGGTCTTATCTCCAAAAGGGCTGAAACCACATGTTTGCTTTACCACTAGGAAAGCGCACCAGAGGAAGTAAACAATCTTCCAGTGGGAAGCCTTTTGTTGCAAGGCAACAAACCGCCATCCTAAAAAAGACAAGCTGACTGGAAATACTACTAATGATCTTCCTCTCAGAGGCTGCAAGAGGAAGGGAGCAGTAAATACTTCATGAGTACATTACCGTTTGCCAGCTGACAGTAAGGAATGCTTGGCGTTAAAAGGTATGCAGAATGTTAATGCAATAATAGTGGAGTAAATCGACCACGGACAATCAATGGTTACCTACAGGGAATAAATAAATAAATACATAAATATAGAATAAAAAGGACATAGTCAGTTTTGCTTTCTCCTCACTTTAAAGCCACAGATTCCTCAGTAAGTGCCTAGATCTAACGCGTGTGAGAAGCAAGCAGGGGTCAACCAAGTCTGACAAAATGGAGCTCTCTCCTTTTCTTCTCAACTTAAGTTAAACCTAGATGAAACTTTTCAGTGGAAACAGATGGTGTCTAGTTCTGAAGACTACAGGTGTTGAAATTGGACAGGAAGGGGAATATAAGAAAGAAAAGACAGAAGACAGTGGGAAAACCAGCAGCATCTTAATACTAAAAAAAGATAAAACATCGGTGTAAATTCCTATTAAGATCCTCTCACACCATATTTCTAAACTATATTACATATACATAAAACAATATTAAACTTGCATTAAATATATTTGTTTCAGCTTTAACAGCTTGCTTAAGTACAGAACTCCAACTTAACGGGACAGCTCACTGCTTCCAAGTCTGCACACCATTTTTATATGCAGAAAAAATGGCATCTTTTAAAATGTTTTAATTCTAGTAAGCAATGCCAGCCTATAGCTACACATATTCTCCCCGTTCCTCACATACAAGGATAGACAGGAGTGCTTTTCAATCCATTTTAGCAACGCATAACCCTGTAAAAGGTGATTAATCCAAGTCGCTTTCGTTGTTAACTCAATAGCATCTCTGCACTCCTCCTTCTATTCATTCTCCATAGCAAGAATTATGAGGAAAACTGACCCCCAGCTACCGAATACGGCAGCTTGAATCTCTGTGCTGTGCAGATGCTCTGCAAGTGGAAGAAACATCCTTCCCACAGGTCAGAAGGGGGGATCTAATTCACAGCACTTTTAAAGACATCATTCCAGCTTTCAAAAAGACAGGAGTATCCGTCATGCCAATGAACTGTGAGCCCTACGATGCCAAAACTCTTACTAGGGCTAACTAATTGACCAGTACAGCACATATTTTTGCTCACGTATTCCTTGCCTTTATTATTATCATTTCTGCGTGCATAAACTTTAAGAGAAAAATCACTTTTACACAACAACCAGCCTCCCCATCACAACTGCGTGCATGTCTTTGTGAATAAATCAATCTCGGTGCCAAGTGTCACCTTACTTTCTGGTCAACAGTAGCCATGTGGCTGTCTGCTTTTTGCTTCTCTTTGCTCTTCCCGTAAGCTTCCTTATTTACAGTATTTTCTCCCTCCACTGCAGGTTCTGGAGTTGATGGCAAATACATGACTTGTAGTTCAAACTCAATCACGTGATATGCAGGAGTCACTGGCAAACTGATGCTCGTGATCTTCTCAGAAGACTGAATCTTTAATGTTGATTCCGAGATCTTTTCTAGAATTGTGTAGAATGGGAAAGAAAATGGTTTAAACCTTTTCATTCTTCCCTAATTTTCATTTTAATCTGTAGTTAGGTGAAATATAGTGTGAAGAGCTAAAAGTATTAGAAAACAGGTTGGAACAAAACCACCTGCTGGCAAGACCTCCACAGTGGCAAAATCAGCAACCGGAGCCACGTTACGTAACTCCATATTAATCTCCTCAAATGAGCTGTAATCTTCACATTTTCAATACCACTGCTGTTCACACTTTCTCACCAGCAGTGATCAATCCACCCCAAAGACGGCAGGAAGCCAGCACATTCAGTGTAGCAGCCCCTTCCAATATTCAAGAAAGCTCCAAAGAAAACAATACAATACCAAGCTTCAAAGTAGAAGGTACTTTAATCTATCACCTGACACACACTGCAGTTTTTACATCATCCTATAGCTTCTTAGTCTCCCAACTCCTTTCCACTTCAAATAAACTTACCACACATCAGTATTTTTGATCAGTAATCATATATATTTGAAATACTACATATGTGACAACCTTGTGTAGGCTATTTTTATTAACCTCAAATTTAAGTCTATTAACATTCCTTTTCATTTAGCAGTTCATTTTACTGCTTTATTAGGGATAATGTTTAAGACCTTTCTTGCACTTAGGTGCTAACTTGCAAGTCCCTAAACAGCTTCACTTAATTAGGGCTACTGAAAGAGACAGTATCAGTGTTTGCCATGCTAATGGCTACAAATTTACATTGGGGTCACTGAATTTTTGCATTGCTCAGGTATCAGTTTGGGCTCCATCACTCACCTCTCGTGTTGGAATAGATGACTGCCTTGCTCTCCGGGTGGTACAGAATAGGCATGGCATCCGCGTTACTGAGCTGCAAAGTATCTCCACTCTTCATGGTGTAATGGCCAGTGATCACCGTGAATTTCACCTTCTGGGGAATGCCAGCCAAAAGGCTATCTGAAAGAAAAAAGTAAAAATGATCATCTAGTCCGAGAGTCCCCGTGAGATGCTTAAAATATGCTGCTAGTGCTTGCTGGCAAGCATTTACAAGCAAACTTTCCCAGGCAATTTCTCATTGCATGATGGTAACTTAAAAGGAGGTTATGGACACGTTAGGCCATCCAAGGGTGAATTCCAGTCACTTGACTTGCAAGGACCTGGATCTGCCCGCTGAGAGAGCTGAGCTGGGCTTAGCCTAGCCGGCTCACACACTGTGCAGGGCACAGTACGTTCCGTGCTGTTCCGGCAGCACAGCGCTCCGCGACAGGAGCCAAGGTATTGCCAAGCTTTTTCAGTCCTGCAGGCTGAGGAGAGCTTTGTGCTGCCGCCCCTACGATGCCAGTCACACCCCCAGGCTGTACTTGCGCGACTACCATTATTTGCATGCCAATATGCCCACGGATTCTCAACCATCTGAATCATGGCCACCAATATGCATACGGATCCTCGATCACGACTACCAGTTTCACACGAGTTGCTAGTTGGATTGATTCCCCTCTTCCCTGTCCTTCCTTTGCTATACCTTGCAGTGAGTGGATCAGGAATGGTTCCATACAATGCACCTAAATGCACCATAAAATGCAGCTCAACTACCTAAAATTACAACTTGAAACATATTACCTTCAATTGATATGCATTAACAAAGGTCGCAACACAGTGCTCCATTGTCTACAAATGCACAGATGCACTCAGTATCACATTAAAAATTTTAGATTATCACCTCATTTCTGATGACTTTTCTTTTAAGCACCAAAGACATTGCAGTGTCACAAAAGTAGCCAAAGTTCAGTCAGTTATGAGTTCAAATATTCACTTCTCCTAATATTTGCAGGAAACCAATTCATACCCGATATTGAAGCAATCTTCAAATCTGAGCTAAACTTTGAAATTACTTGCTGAATATCACTGACATATAAGAAAAATAAGAGCTTATTTTAAATTTCTAGCTCAATATTAACAGCAAGACAAAGCAATTCTGAGTAAAATTCAAGGTGAAAAACACCTCACCTACTCCTGTGAGGAAAGGAAGATCACCAGCACCACCGCAGTGCCACAACTGCACCTACCGGTCATCGGTTCCACCTTGAGCTGGGGCTCCTGAGAATACACATCGTACTGGGCAATGGGGTAGATGTGAAGGAGGACAAACTGCACTTTTCCCAGGGAAGTGCACAGTTGCCTGAGCGTGTACGTCCCAGGTTCTTTGGCCTGGCGAGAAAACATTTGAAAGGAGTTTTCAATTTAGCAAGCACTTTTAGAACAAACCTCCTAGTGAGAGGCACACAAGTTCCACAGTTCATTTCTGTCAGATACTTTGCTTTAATTAAGCAAGCCGCCAATCATTCTGGGAGTAAGTGACAAGGTTTTCCACCAAGGATCATCCTCTCCCCTAATTTTACATAGGAGCTCTAGAGTGTCGACTGATTCAGAATAAGCGTCATGTTAACTCACACATCGGAGTAACCAACACATTAATTGCCCTGACAAATTGCTGTTCCTTACGTGGTTGCTTTCCCCCTTTAGATGCCACACACATTAAAATACAATTTCATTTATTAGCTACCAAAAAGATATTTAGCAAGCAGCAGCAAAGTACTTACTTGGCTGATATTCATAAACTAGCTACCACATTTGTGTAAAGCACAGCCTTCAGCTCATAAGCCCATCCATTTCATACACTTCTCCTCCGGTTCTAATGCAAATGATTTCCAAAAGTACTACACATTTTACTTCTCTTACTCTGAATAATGGTATTTTAGATGTTTTTAATTAGCAGTATTATAAAACACTGCAGCATTGTGTGCAAGTATATTTATTCTTATTTCTATTTGTTCTTAGCGATTACTGGTAGAGAATGGGCTGTGTTTCTTTTTTTTTTTTTTTTTTAAACTTGAACTGCCTTATAAAATATTGGTCTGGGCAGAAATAAATCCAAAGAATAGAATTAAATAATCAGGAGAATAGCTGGAATGCATAAGGTTCAAACTTCACTTACACACAGTTATTTATCTAATAAAGTGCGACAGAGCTGGGCCTGTTCAGCCTGGAGAAGAGAAGGCTGAGGGGGGACCTGATCAGTGCCTATAAATACCTCAAGGGAGGCAGTGAGGAGGAGGGGGCGGCCTCTTTTCAGTGGTGGCCAGCGATAGGACTAGAGGAAATGGCCACAAACTGAAGCACCAAAAGTTCCCCAGGAATTCAAGAAAAAAATTCTTAACAGTGAGGGTGCCAGAGCCCTGGCACAGGCTGCACTGAGAGGCTGTGGAGTCTCCTTCTCTGGAGATCTTCCAAATGCGTTTGGATGCAGTCCTGTGCCACGCGCTCTAGGTGACCCTGCGTGTGCAGGGGGTTGGACTAGATGACCTCTGAGGTCCCTTCCAACCTTAAGCATTCTGTGATTCTATGATTTATAAGAAAGCACAACTGAAATTCAGCCTTATTTTGAAATTATAGCCAGCAAGTCTCAGTCCTTGAATGCCTTCTAAATGGAGATGCACCAGTGAAGTCTTTCATACATGCATTGTCTCAATGTCAACACATGATACATTAAGATACTATCCTGAAGAGCTTAAATAATACTTCATCATCATTGTAGAGCTTGAACACACACACACAAAATGAAAGATTAGATTTGAAAGGTCACTATCAGTTAGCAGAAGTTAATCAGCAGCCTAAGATCTACAGAAAGAACCAATTTTCCTCCCTATCTTCAGAGCGTGGTTATTCCTGAGGAGCCAGCAATTAAGCACTATTCTAGCAAAACTAAGGGGAAGAAAAGACCCCTCTATTCTTTGGGCAGCCATGTAAGCTAGAAGCTATACAAGAATGTTCACTTGAGATTTTTATTTTACAAAAAAACCTACATCTGCAGTCACCAGACCTCTTACATCTCCAAATCTGACTAAACCCTCCAAAAGAATGAGAAGCCTGATAAATAAATCAATAAATAAAAATGAGGCCAGCAGATAGAAAGGGTGAAGTGACATTACTGCCAGCTGATACTGTGCCAAGCGGGGCTCAAACTGAGCCTCCTCCCCAAGACACCTGCAATGGGAAGAGGCTCCAAAATGCACTTCTTACAGGGCAGGCCTCCTCTCCAGTGCTTTCTGCCCTGCTGCTGGAGAACAGAAAGGCAGATCACCTCAACCTGCAGCAATTCACCCAGCTTCAGGCTACAAGTTCTATGGGCAGATAGAAATGAACAATTTAAAAAAAAAAAAAAAGATAAAATCTCTGGAGGGGAACACCTAAAGCTAAGAAGGCTGAAAGAAACCTCCTGGCCAGCACTGTTAAGCTCTCAATTCTTGGTCATCAAAAACAGACACATAGATTCTAATTTCTAAATTAAATTTCATAAAAGGGAGCTCATCTTATTTTAAAGCAATTAGAAAATGCTACAGCTAGCAGTCATATTATAACATACACAACAAAATATGTATCTTGAGTGGTACAAAATGTTGCATATATATAATCTGTTTCATTTGTGGCAGTCAGTAGTCAAGAAGGAATTTTAAAGTAAGTTTTGGAAAACTGCAACAAGCTTTGGAAACGACTGCACCACTGCAGGGGAAATTAAGAGCTAGAGCGAAGAGGAAGCCACAGCAGGAAGAACATCAACAGCGTTGCAAGGTAGAGCAATACAGATAATGCTCATCAGCACTATGCTCTTCTTCAGCAAGTGCTTTCAGCTCTTCTCTTTCACGAGCACTGCTCTGACTTGATTATGAAAACATACCTGAGTTTCAAAAGTTATTTTGTTGATCCCTGGTTCCAGGATTAAGTCACTGCATTTCAACATGTGAGCCCCATCTTCTAGCGTCACCCCTGAGGGCATATCCAGAGAAGTGCTGCTCTCCTGCCTTCGCAGTAGCATGTGCACGTTTTTGCAGATGATTCCTGTCGTGTTCAAAGAGTTATCCGAGGGACTTCGTTCATACATCTCATAGAGCTCCAGCGCTGGCAAGTTGTTCCTCGACCAAGGAAAGCTGGCAGCCTCGCTTGGAAAGCTGATAACCCCGTTGGAAGTTTTGTGCTTCGTGAGCCACTCGGCCGTTTTCCTGTAGCTGTTTTTCTCAATGCTGAAGTGAACGTAGATGGCAATCTGATCCACTGGCACCGGGATGGGCATCTGGCTCTGCAACGTCACCTCAATAGACAGCTTGCCACCCACGTGGACAACAGCATTGGGAGGGTCAAAATGTAGAGTTTTTAACTGTGCAAAGGAGTGCATAGACAGGATAATCTTTTCGCCTGGAAAGACAGAAAAAGATTTTATTCTTCTCCTTTGCCGCTAAACGTTAGCAATTTTATTTTCTTAAAAAAGAAGTTTCTAAGATTAACTCCTGAAATTAAATCAGATCAACAACTTCCAAAGTTTTTTCACAGTATATTTTTACATCAAGTCAATGCTTCGCTATTTTAAGTTTTACATTGCATAGAAGCATGAGAAATTTAAGATGCTAAGAGCTTAATCTCACAATTCAAGTCACCTACCAGAATTTTTTATTAATACTTAGGCTATTAAAAGGAGTAACTGAAGAGACAGAGCTATGCACAAATTTTTAACATTTCACTGTTAAAGCATTGTGCCACAAGGGGACAAACTTTCCACATAAACTAAGAGCAAATACAAGTGTACAAAACTAAGGAACTAACAAAAATGACAAACTGGTACCAGAAGCCATCGTCAATACAAATTTGAATTAAAGCCAATAATTTTGAGGACAAAAGGACAAAATATTGCTGAAGCAGAAGGAAGAAAGAAGGGAAAAGGAGAGTTCTCCAAATAACAGGCTGCAGGTAGAGATTTAACATCAGAAGAAATAGTTACGATCGCAGGGCTGTCAAAGCAGTACAGGAACAAAGTTTAGTTAGGAACTGAAAAGAGCAGAAGATAAATTGAGCCACCTAAGCAGAGAAACAGGTAAAGGAAGGAGGACAAAGGCTCTGGGGTAATCAGAATGGAACTGTTAATTACCCTTTTATCTTCCGTTTATATCAAATAAATATTCACAAATATTTCAAACATTTTATGAATGTTCTGCAGATGACAGGAAAATAACCACATTGGTTCATTGGTGGTACATTAAACAGTGAATGCAATCAGGAGAAAGAGAAAAAAACCTTTTGATCTACTTGCAGACTACAGCAACTTAAACGTCACGTATTAAGAGTGGGACTCACCTTGACTCTCTGTTTGTTGATTGGCAAAATCTAGAATTTCTTGGCAGAAGCGTTTGCGTTCATCTTCTGTTAGATGACTATCGCTGGCTAAAAGGCTGCTCGTTTGAAGATAACTAATGAAGTTAAGTAAATATGAGGTAGAAATACACATTTCAGAAATTTGACTGAAAATGAGACAGTTCAAGCACTGATGTTCTTATCGTGACATAAGACCTGCTTTTATCTTTCACAGAAGTTTCCATTAGGAAAGAAACAATAAAAGATTTGCTATCACTTGAGAATACCGTGGTATCCTCAACTTCCCAGCAGACCTTCTAAAATAAATCTTTGTAACACAAGCTGTCTTCTACATCAAAAGATACCAAGCACTGAAAATTAATTATTTGTCAATAAATACATGCAGCATATAAGTAAAAGACCCATCAGATAATACAAAATTTAAAATTAAGTAACTTCAGTATTTGATTCCATTCTAATTTACTGGTGTGTCCATTTAGCTGCTGCAGTACTATTTGCCATAGCCAAGTCTGAAGGCATTCTCTATGCTCTTGAGAGCTGGGAATACAAACACTTTTAAAATATTTAGTTGAGACTACAGAGCTACTGGATCGGCATTTTTCAAAAAATAAATACTGAAGCAGAAAAAAAATAAGCATTTAGTTTTTTTGTGTAAAAATTTTTACAAGAGCAAGACATAAAAAAAGTTTAAGTCTAATGTTTAAAAACTAAACAACCAAAAAACACTCCAAACACTTAATGATTTTCAGTTATGGTAAGATCTCTAGTACTGTCCCTTACAAGAGACTAAAATGTGAGTTTACAGACAAGAAAAAACTATACTTTTTCTAGCCAGAAGGACCACTAAAAAAGCTGAAGCCTTCCTCTCAATCTTCACAAGAATTGTCCTGCAGAAAGCATTCTTTGTTAAACTGACCATCCCAGGTTGAAATGCCATGGGGGATTTCATTTAAAGCCATAGCATCAAGATAAACAGCAATCTGAAAAAAAAAAGGAAAAAAAAAATAGACACCAGAAAAAAACCTTTAAAATTAAAAACAAAAAATCAGAAATTGGTAATAATAATAATAATAATAATAATAATAATAATAATTTTTAAAAAATCTCCCACACAAGATTTTCATCTTCCAAGACTGTACTTTAACTTTTGGAAAACACTGCTATTATGAATGCCAGAAGAATCCTTGCCAGGTCAGATGCAGGAAAAAGGCAGGAGCAGTTATAAAAAGAAAGTTTAGAAATGAAGCTCCTTGATATAGGCAAAAAATGAAAGATTTACCAAAAGGTAAAGAAACATCACTACGCTAAATGCAGATGGAAACAAGCAAAAACTTATTTCCTCAGCTCATGAGGAACTTCACACTATCCACTTTGCACCTGCTCTCTCTAGAGCTCTGTGTTGTTAAACCTGAAGAGCACCTATCACCTGTAAGGGGGTTGAAGTAAACAATGTGCTTAAACAAAACTCAAGTAAACAACATGCTTAAAAAAAAAAAAAAGCCAAAAAAAGACCCCCCAAAAAACTAAAAAGCCCAAACTTGAAGCAACTACAAAAAACATCTTTCCAAATGAGCAGCCGCAACAAAAACTAATAATAACTAGCTGTGTTATATTTGGCACTACGATAAAAATATTTGTCAGGAAAGTATCAGAAATATGATTTTTCTCTAGTTTTGATGTCCCAGCTCTGTCTTTTAAAGGATACTTGTCTATTTGCCCCAGCTGTTTCTGGCATTCTGCTAATTGCTTTCGCGTGTGCGTGACGAGTAGCGCCCAGCCCTCAGCAAGGTAGGTTTTCAGTGCTCCTTGAAGATAGACCTCTGCCTTCTGTGGACTTTTCTTCCTCCTTTAAAAAGGAAAGAAATAAGAGCAGAGAGTATGAAGGAACTGTTGCAACCAGGAAAACCTTCATTTATTTTTTTCTTTTAAAAATAAAGGTAGAAGAAAATCCAGTGAACCGTTAGGCTACTCATTTTGCTGGTAACAGGTCAACACTTTGGCCAATTTTACTACGCTTGGTATAAATACACCATGTGAGTGAAAGATTTCATATAGAGATCTACCATAAACTAAAACAACCGAGGTGAATCTACCTCACACAAATATATTTTCAGGATACAACAGTATCACTACAGCAGTATTATTAATTTTTACAGTAGGTGAACTGTACAATTTTACAATCATAACCTCAAAAAGGAATCTGAGTAGCCTCAAAAATGATACACGCGTATTAAGAACCATCCATATATGTGCATGGATAAAATCTCTGATATGCTATAAAAGTCAGAAGCCACATAAGAATAGCACCTTATCATAAATGCAAAGTTATCCCTCCCACTCTCTCCCCTCATTGCCCTTTTCTTCTCAGGAGAAGAAAACAAGAAACTGCAAAACATAACATACTTAAATAGCACTAAATTATGAGATGCTATTTATGGTTTGATATAAAAGATTTCTGATATTCTGGTTTTCTGGTGTTAAACAGGCTGAAACTTAGGATACACTTTTGCAATAATACTGTTAAAAATTCCTTGCAAAATACGGTTTATTTTCCTCACAATTTACAGTCAAACTTTTGAAAACGAATACATTTAAAACATTCAAAAGATTTTATTTACATATAAAACTCTGCCAAGTCCTTTCCAACAAGCTTAGCCGAGCGAATTCTTCCAATATTTGTGTACATTTCAATAGTGGCATGGGACAGATCCTGTTAATGACAAAAGAAATGTGTAAGCTAGTTATATAATTTCAGTAGTTATACAATACAGTATTTCACACAGAAAGCCCAAACCAGGAACCAAGTTATTGCAATCAAATGACCAGAACGAGTCACTTCCTTCCCCATCCCACCACATCAACTTTTTATATCTAGTTGGTCATCATCTAACACCTATATTGTAAGTACTAAAAGAAACTGCTAAAAGTGTCATGAGGCAACTCAAACCAACAGGAATAGATTAGATATGGTTTCAAATAATGACTTATACTTGAATTTTCCTATTTCTTATCCCACTACTCCACTGTTACAGGAGAGTGCAGTGCCTCACTTCAGGATACACTAAGATATCCTATCTAGCATATTGCCAGCACATTGTTAGAGTTTGTCCTAGAGAGTCATTATTAAAGCTTAAAAAAAAAAAAAATCAACTATATACAGAACATGCTACATGATTCTTTCTCTAAGGCTAACGTGTAATATTATTCTCAAATATATATTTCTTTAGAGACATATACCGAGCAGTATTATTATGCAATTTGAAGTTTCACTTCTGTCTTTAAGCTTAATTTCGCATGCAGCCGCTACCTACATGCCATCTTCCTTAACTTGCCCTCTGCTTATAATGGGAGCTATGCATCTTTTTCCAAGTTAGCAGTTGCAGATGCCAGTCACATATACCTTAATAGCCACATACCTCTAAGATCAAGGCACGAGCCTGGTGTGTACACCTCAGTATGTTCTGTAAAACTGTCAAATCATCTACAATACCGGACACCTAAAGAAGGCAAAGCCTTCCCGGTAAAATAAAAGCTTGAAAGTTCTTGCTTTCAACATTTGTAAAGAGCAGACTCAAAATTTTGAATGCAAATAGATAGTTGCATCTGGAAATCTCTTTAGATCCATATTTTCCTTCACCAAATACACCGATAAACTGTGTACTATTTTTGTTGCAACTAGGTAGGAAACAGTCTTTGACAGAGTAGCTGATCTTTACCTATCTGAATTTCTGCTGCATAAGAGTGCAGTCAGAAGCATTAACAGAAATAGCAATTCCACTACTAGCCAGCCCTGCAGACCTCACTTAACTTTTGCAAGACATTGCTGAACTTGGATATCTGCAGGTGCAAGTTTGAAGGGAACATATAAGAACAGATGGCAATTCCAAAATTCTTAGTTTTAGTCTACCCACTCATGCAGTTTCACTGAGGAAAAAAAAGTATAAAAATGAGATCTGATATTCTCAGTCCAAATCTTTTCATCTTCTTTTCTCTTCATAATTTTCAATATGAAGACCAACTAATTTTCACATTTAAAAGTTTGCTCAATTTTTCTCCATGTTTTCACCAAGAAACTTAAGACCAGTAGAGCAATTACCAGAAGTTTCAGACAAAAAAGTCAAATCACACATGTATGTATTTAAAAACAAACAAAAAAATTATGATAGTTAGATAAAAAAAAAAAAAAAAAAAAAAGCATCACATCTTTTACAAAAACAACCAGATCATTACAATGACTCCACAGTAATGGAACCGTCAGGAAGTAACACACACTAACATGCAACTTCCAGAAGTACATGGCAGCTCCAATCCCAATATCCACTCACATCCCACACTTCACAGAAATTCAGCAGGAGAACCCTTTAACACTCATTGCAAAACAAAGGTATAAAACCCCTTTGAAAGGATGCTCGTTTAACACTTCAATATACGTCTGGGGATAATGTCAATAAAGAATGGATTTCGGATAACAAAGCGTGGTTGCTAAAGCACAGTCTTCTTTAACAACTGCATATACATCCGTAGCGATAGTAACCTCCAGCCCTGCTATAGTAAATATTAAAATAAAAGCAAAAACGTCAAACGTGAGACTCAATATAGTGGTCCAGTCAGACAACAAGTTAAACTTGGTGCATTCAGACATGAAACAAGCAATAATTTTGATATCAAAATACAGATTTATACTTTTAACAAGCTTTTCAGCTTTGGAAAATCTGGCCCTAAGGAAACTACTAAGTAAATATCCCCGAACTATACTTACCAAGTAGTGTTTTTCAAAAGCTTCTACAGATGATAAGGCCTCTTTAAGTTTCTTATAAGGGCTCTGTGAGGCGTTGGCTTTAGACAAAAGGAGAACAACGGGTGTCACAAATTCATTTCTATTTTACACAGACATTAAACAGTGCATTTCAATGGAACATGGTTAGCAGACGAGATTTTTTTTTCCTGAAGAAATCTGCTCAATTTAAAAACTTTAGCATTCCAAATTTGTACCTGTATTTCCAAAAGAAAATAAGCCTACACTTTAAACAAATATCCATAAAGAATTTTAAACCTGAATTGAAATTCATCAGGTATCAGTCTTCCTTCTATAGCAGGTTAAATGTCAGCAAGACACTAATTGCCCTACCTTATTGAACAACTGCAAGTTTCTTCCCTTCAGAAATAGCTTTGTGAGTGACACAAAAGCCCAGAAGCAGTAAATAAACTAGACTGTTCAGCCACTCACGTAATATCACTTTGCAGATAGATAACCTGCAGCTGCAACTGCATGAGAACAAGGATCCTCCAAATAATTTCCAAATAGTTTCAGTAGTGTCCTTACTGCTCATGTGAAAGTATTAGAACTAAAAAACAGGACTACTTACACTGCTGTAAAAAACACATACTTGCAGTATTGGAGCCACACTCATAGCTACAAGTACAGCACACACATTCTCTCTTAGGAGTTTTAGGGATTTTGGTTTCATTGATTGATTGCTTCTCAAGTTTCCAAGTACCCCTACATCCACAGAACTATCATCCCCACCAAAGTATTTATATGTCAGGCACTTAAGACAATGTCAGTTGTTACACAGACAACATACATTCTTGGTAGTACCTGTTTCAGGGCGTTCTGCTCCCAACCCTGCTAACAGATCAACAGTTCTGTTAAGATCTTCTGAGTTGGGTCCCTTCTCTGATGCAAGTCCACACAAATAGCCCAGAGATCTTAGCTAAAACAGAAAACAGATGCTTGTTTTTGATGCTATGAGGCTATGAAATAAATATCAAATTCCCTATTTCTGTCGTACCATTCCTACTATATAAGATGTTTCCATGGGAAATGTCAAACTGCATTACTTATATAAATTAGTATTAAAAGTTTTTTCTTTGGAGGAGGGTGAAGAATCTTTCAAAAGTTACTGTGATGCTCACTCAAAAAGGATAGATTAACATTAAGGATTAAATTGCATACAACCTAAGTTATTGATGCATATACATACACATATATATATATACACATATATATATATACACATAGATATATATACACACATACACGCCCCCCTTCATGCACAATACAAAACAGAGTAAAACCTTGTGTTTGTCTATATAAATAACACATCAAGAAAGCTTGAGATATTTGGTAGTTACTACCACAGAAATACCTAGAAACTGCATCTGTATTTCAGTACACAAAACCATATAATCAGGATATGTAAATAGATTCTAATACACCTGAAAAGCTTGCAAATTCACCTGGAGGACTGTATTCCAAACAAAAACCTCCCTGAGGAAGCAGATGATCAGCACAGCTAACAGTCCAGCTGTCTAAGACACACAGCTACCATTAACTCTTTCTGCACCACAGCTGGTGTGCTCTATACCCAGAAGTGCAGATATTCCCTGCCTGGCTGCAGAGCAGTTCTGTCGGTCACGGGGTAACTCATTCGGCGTAATTCAGTTATGATGGCAAAACTTTTCTCTCTAAATGAAAAGTTCTCAGTTTGCCATACTACCCTGTATCACCTAAAATGCATGTGGCCATGAGCTTTTTAAATTCCACTTAATTGTCACTATTTTATATATTTCTTTCATTTACTCTGTTCCAGTCAGCCCCCTACCCATTATTCTTGTATTTTTTCCCTGTTACCCTTTGCTTCTCCCCTCCAGAGCTCTTCTAACACATTCCCAACCTAAGTGCAGAGCTTCTTTAGAAATACACAAGCAGCATGTGAAGAATCTAATGCATCCATCAATGCTTTAAACATTTGCTTGCTTCCTCTATTCTGATCTCTGGGGAGTCCCTCCTTCTCCTATTTTTTAAAAGGATGGCTATTTCTATTCTTTTGTAATATTTAAGGAATTCCAGTGCTCTGTAGAATATTCCAAAGTTTACTGAAATTTAAACAAATTATGATTAAAATATTTAGAAATATTCTACAGGACATACAAACAAGAGCATGAGCTTATACTAGATTTCTTCAAACAAATTCACCAGGACCAGAGTACACTATTGCAGTAGTTTCTGGAGCTTCTTGACATCTATTTTTCGACAGCTGAAAGTAATAGCAGCTTTAGGCACTAAATATCTTATGGAGACAGAATAAAACTTGAAAGTGCGTTTACATAATTTGGGAAGGGGCTTAAACTGAAAACAGCACTTTACAGATTTCAGTAAGGAGTTTTTCATAGGTTATACTAAGGGACAGTAAGTAGTGTGGGGGGGAAATGTCATTACTTATTTGCTGCTTACACAAGTGAGCAAGGCAAACATTTTCAGTTAAGTTGGATGCCTACTACTGCCATAATAATATACTTAAAAAATAATGAACTACGTATTTCTTTCTATCCATCACTTCTCTGAATTGCTGAGCAAGCTCCAGTAATTCCCAGGCTTCATCCTCCTGTGGAGGAACACAATGTAAGTCTGCATGTCTCACCTAGAACAGAGTGAAGATAATACACTAACACATGTATTAAAGTTTCATTAAAAAGTACAAAATCTGTTCCACAGAAACAAGTGGCATTTCAAAATTACTACGGTACAATTGCAATGCACCATTTGCTCACCTTCTCAGTGGCATAGCTCCATAAACCGACCGTGTGGGAAACATTTGCATCTATTTGAGCCCGATCGCAGCAGCCTTCTATTCTCTGTAAGACTTCCAGGCAGCTCAGGAATACCCAGCAATCCAATGCTCCAGGAGGAACAGAGACCTGAAGATCAACAGATAACATTCACTGGGAAGTAAACACTGGTCACCTCAGCAAAATACTCCTTTTGATACAACATAACAGAGCCTCTTTGACCAATTTAGTCTGAGATTACGCAAAAATAAGCTAACCATTCCCTCCCTAAATAAATATATATGAATTAGTACATAAAGCAAGGCTGGCTAAGCAGTTAAGCAGAAATCTTACTAAGGAGATTCGATACACTCAGCAGGAGGAACGTGAAGGAAGAGTGAACTAATAGATACAAACCAAGGAAGTTTTCAAAAATAGTCCTACAGAAAGCAAAGTAGGAAAAAGAAACCTACAGGTACAATGCTTTCATAAGGATACATCTGACCTAAAACAAAAATCTAAAATATGCTATGAAGCAGATAACAAGAATGAAATAAAGACCAAGAAGGGATTATCAGATGGACCATAGTGGGAAAAGGGAGGAGAGTAACACAAGAATACTGTAAGAAACACGAAAGATCAGCATAACCCAAAATCTGGAATACCATTGAAATAATGATGTCAAATTTTGTTCATAGACAACATAAAAAAAGGTTGGGGAGGGGAAAGAGTGTGGAAGTCCCGAAGTTCATAAACACACATGTACATAAATATATTTATACCAACTATTATTAGGGGAACGTCAAGTCCATTTGAGAATACGTGGAGGTGCCACTTAAAAAGGCAACATTTTTGAAGTAGGTTTTCTGTCTTTAAAGGCAGCACATTAATGTATAATACAATAAAACCATATAAATAATAGAATGCATCGCACTGACTCACTTCCAATAGCTTGAGTTCTTGCACGCAGTTGTGAAGGAGCTCCAGCGCTCGCTGGGAAACCTCCCAGGGCTTCTGCAGGAAGATCAGTAACGTGCACTGGCGAGAGAAGAGGTAACTACGCAAGTCCAGCAGGGTAGCTTCTTGGTTCTGGATGAGCTCTCGCTTCTCCATGTCTATTGGCTTGCGGAGAATTAATCCATTCCAGCTCCTCACTGGCTGGCAAAAGAAAGTCAGCCAATTTGCACCATCTAAGTAAACAAAGTTAACATCCAAGAATCAATTACTGCGTTAAATCAAAGCCTCTCTTCTCTCTCCCCAGAGGGAGGAAGCTGGATTGTTCTTTCTTAAAGTCACTTTTTTATATAAACTAAGCAATAAGCTTAGTGACTTGACAAAACACCATGAACACACAGCAAAACACCCCCCCAAATAAACATCACTGAAGGCAACCATAACTAAGAGCAAACCTGAATTTCAGCACACTCGAATCTCAGGTACACTTCGTCTTAACTGCACATTTGCTATTAGTGGGTACCACTTTACAAAATATTTCTCAGAAATTATGTCTACGTGAAGCCCAAAACAAGCAATCTTTATCTCCTTCAGAGTTTCTTGCTCAGCATTCGTTGACATATAAGCCCTCACTTTCAGGCATGAGCTCAGGCTCAGTCAGGACAAATACATTTCATAGCAATTATTCCAGCACGGGAATTTTAGCATAGTCATAACCAGTATCTTGCTCAAACATAATATAACAATATATTATATAACATACTCTAGTTGAATAAAATATAGTTTCTAATTACTAGAATAAATTCTAATACTTCGAGCACAGTAATTTTTCCAGAAGTTACATAAAATCTTCCATAGTGCGGATAAGCACATATTTGGTAATCACCAGGAAAATGAATGAAACTTCTCATGTAAATTAAAGAACACCCAGATACATTTACTCAAGACAGCTTTTATTTAGTGACTTAGCAGTGAGCTGTAAGAACTTACTAAATCTATGTTTAGACAACTACAGGTTCAGGCTTCCATTTGTAACAACTGGTAAATAAGAAAAAAGTGCAAGTTTTCACTAAAAGTTACTTTTAAGCCTCAGAAACCAAAAATGAAAACTTCAGGTGAAACACTGCCGTACACAAGAGCCTGAGGTAGCACAAGCTCCCAGGATGCTTCACCCCAAAATCATTCGTGGTACCCAAAGAACTAGGTTGTGTTAGTAGTGCAGTGTAGGAACTCATACAGCTAACACCTATTCACCAGTTTAGGACACTTACCACCAGCCCCAAAGTTGACAACATACTGAGAAAACAAGGCATCCAGTTCATCATACTGCACTAACGCATCCTCAAATTGCTGCAGCATCTCAAACACAAAGGCCAGCTCTTCCTTTGGACAAACAATACGAACAGCATGTTAGATTTGTCATATTTTGTAGTAAAATTTGTCTCCATCCATATGAAGACCCAGGAAGGGCTTTTTCCACCACCACCCTCTGCCAGTGCCCACACATAGCGTAATTTGCCATTGTAACTCAGGCATCATTTCTCTCTAACCCAAAAAAGTTCACAAAGGAAGTCATATACCTAAACCCAATACAGTCATATCCACAGTCATATATCTAACTCCAATAATTCCTGCTGCTATCCAGACCCTGAATCACTACAAGATATTGTTGATAAATGTGTTGAATGCCAGAATTTAAAACAGATGCCAAAGTCTGATCTTCCACACTAGAGATAACCTGTTCTTTCTGCTTACACGGTGAAGGCAGCAGTTACAATATTAACAAAGGTCCAGGTAGGCACAAAGAAGGGAGTCAACGTTGCTGGTGGAAAAAGTTTGAGGGATATGGACAGTTACATGCAAGAGGCAGTGCATGAAGTCAACAGACAAGATAAAAAGGAACTACTGAGGAGAGATAAGCACAAGACTAATCCAAGTGAACCAAAATTATCAGTTCTGTTACTCAAAAACATCTTGCTTTTCTGTACATCAGTTAAACCACAAAACTTAGAAGCATCAAAATCTAGAATGCGAGGGCATGTTCTACACACAATTACCTACCGATATGAACCTAGGCAAAGCAAGCACTGTAATACTCACGTTACATGGGAATTACAAGTTTGTGTACCTTGCACAATCACGTGAGTAGAACATTTGAAACATCTGAAACATTTATCCAATGTTCAAGAGCAACAACTAAAACGCTTTACAGACGCTCTGTTTGCTTCCCTCTACATTCCTAACACTTTGACAAGTCTGAAAAGATTCTGCACTGAATTACAATGCAACACAAAGCTTCTGCGAGGAAGATCTGAGAAAGGCTGCTTTCATATTTTTTTCACTCCCTCTTTTCAAAGCATAAAAAGTATATTTAAAAAAAAAACACACACAAAAACAGACAACAAAAGAATTCAACCCAGGACTCGAGCGCTTTGTTCTTCAAAGAAATTTGTACCTGGACCATGAAATACTCGCAAAAGCTCCATCCTGGGTCTGTCCTTTTCTCTCTCAAAGTTCTCATGTCATCTTCAAACTTGCCCAAGTTTTTGGTAAAAGACATGAGAAGCAATGTCCTGAGTTTGGTCAGGAAGGCATTCCAAGATTCCTGAGAACGGGAAGAGTCTTTCAAAGGGTCAGAAAGTACCACACACCTGTGAAGAGAGGAGGGGGGAGTATAGGGCATAAAATTCACACATAAATACACATCTAAATACTGTGCATGCCTGACTATTCAGAGTGGACGAAAATGGGATTTTCAAGTAGCACTAACAGATAATCCCTCTGCTCTCCCCCTCACTCCCAAGATGAGAGACTTTTCTTCTCCATAAACCGTATCACAGCCTTAACATACTCCGATAAAAAAAAGCTTTAAGTGTTTCCTACCAAGTGGATATTACAAATGTTTACTTTTGAAAAGCAAATAATGGCTACATTATTTCAACTATTTAAACACAAGGAAGAGCTGCGGCTATGCAAGGCAAAAAAAAGAAATCTGCTTAGAAATGCAATTAGCAGAACAGTAACTATAGTTACTCCTTGCAAGGCTTATGGTAAATGGAAAACAAGATCCATTAGACCACATATAGGCAAACTTTCATGTCATTTAAAATTATTTTCCGCAGTATATTCTTGCAAGATGCCACCTTATTTTATACATCCTATATGCTAAGGCTCCCAGTGCTTTTCTGAAATAGGGATTTAACAAACCACATCAACTCAGAAATAAAAGTCTTGGAATATTTTTCTTCTGTTTTTTTACACCCTTCCTCCCTACTCTCCCCTTCCCACCTCCCCCCAACACACATACAAAAAGAGAGAATGAAAGAGTGTCTCTAAAGACGGGAAAACCCCTCATCCAGGAAGAGCTCCATTTCTAGTTAGAAAAATCATCTTATCCTATCGCAAAGTGCTCAAAAGGAGACAACCAGTCAGAAATCAAAGCAAACTGAACGAGCGTTGTTCAAACTATTTACCAGAACAAAGAGAGTGCTGCCAGTGTACAGCATGTTCTAGCACAACGACTTGCCAGTCACTGTCAGCTTACAGAAAGGTACAAGTCCTTTCATCGGCCCTTTTAAATTCAAATGCTTATCCCATCATTCATTTTCATGGGGAAATCTTGCATTTTAAAGATAATTTTTGAGATAAAAAAGGAAGGCACACACATAATACGGAACACATTCTGGATAATTTTTTGGAAAAATGAAAAAATATGTTTTAGAGCTTGTTTCAGATTAAGATTTGTTTATTCTATTGGCTTCTAATAAAAGCAGGAATGATTTCATACTGAATCACAGAATGATTAAGGTCAGAAGGGAACTTTGGAGACCATCTAAGCCCAACCCCTTTGCACAAGCAGGGTCATCTAGAGCACGTTGCACAGGATCACATACCTTCACTATCATTTCCCTTAGAATAAAAATATCTGAAGACAATGGATTTGAGACAATTACTTTATAGCGCAAAACTGATTAAATAAGATATAGAGAGCACAGTGCCAAAAAAAAATCCTAGTTGACTTAATATTCCTCTCCCACCTCATTCCAACTACCTGTAACATTGCTCATGTTTTCACAAGCACCTAAACACACATGCAAACACACACCCCTGTTCTAAAACTAGATTGTTGCTATGTGCTTTGCCTTAACTCTGTCTCTAGCCAGGAAAAGGTTTCAGTGTTCTTGAAAGGTTTTTGAAACAGATTCAAAGCAATTGCTACTTCAAGAGCAACCGAAAGTAAAAAAAATGCCCTTTATTGCTTGTGCCTATCTTTTCCAAAGCACAGGCTTAATGGTACCATCACTTTGGATGCCAGAAGGAGAGGTCCTTAAGTGACCTAGGAACCCATTATATGGGGAACTGAACTTTTGATCAGCAAGTAAAAGAATCCTTACCTGTCACTTTGTTTGTTACAGAAGTCATTTCTTATTTTATCCACTATAGAGGTTCGGGGAAGGATATTTGTTTTGTTCTTTTTCTTGGCATCACTCTCTACTACTACAATCAGCCAGTCCACGGAGCCGTGAGCTTTGAGAACGTTCTGCCACTTGGTGATGTCATCCTTGACTGCAGCTTTGTAGGCTTCCGTGTCCTGGCACAACAAGCGGTGAATCAGCAAACAAACGGATCTTCTCAACAATTTCAAAAGGAAAATTTTGTTCCAACAGAAGAAAAATGTACAGGAGAATTTGTGAAAAGGAGGAATCCAATGTATGAGAGTACGGCAAGCTTATAGCCTTTCAGTGTCTTAGTCTTTTTTCGTGTCTTATTTTTGCTTAATAGCATATATATTCTAGAATTTGGTATAATTCTCTAGATTACTGAAATTAAGATTTTTAAACTCTTCATTTTTTTACTTTGTATGTTCTTAAGTCTTTACAACATAGTCCACTTTGAAGCTAAAAAGCCTAACCATTCTGTCCTCACACTGTAACACAACCATGACATTTGAACTTTCTATCCCTGCTGAAATCTTAAACTTTTTTGAAGTTATTATAATAAAAAAAAATAATGACAAAAGTCCATCTCTTTCTTGGCATTATTCTAGCTTTCATTTTTTTTTCCAAACAGTTTAATTCAAAAACTAAACTCTCCAGGCTGTTCTCAATAGCTCTGATAGGCAGTATCTCTGAGTGACCATTGTTCTTAACTGTGTAACTGACTCATAACAGAAGACAACCACCAAGAAGTAAACCACAGATAAACAGGATTAAGATATTCAAACAGGATTAGCACATTCCAAATTCTGTCCAGTTTAGATTGCTGGCCTGTATTAATACCACATACAAACAGAGAACAAATTAGCATACATAACCTAAACGTGTGTGTGTACATATAACCTTCTCAGGAGACGCAACTGAGATCATCTGCTCACGTTGTCATACCATGGAGCATGTGTGCTGTGCTACTGCAGGGACACTGTGAGATCTCGGGATTTTATTTGTGCCAAAGCCCTGAAGATTGGTTATTCAAAAATATGGCCTTCCAGCGTCAAGCACCACTGCGAGCAAATACCGCTCATGGTAACAAGCACTCAAGCTGACAAAGTTTCCAACATACTAAGTATGCGACGCTTATGCAACCCGGACCTGGCTGTGCAAATAAGCATAAAAAGCAAATGGGAAATAGCGCAGAGGACAAGCAGAAAGGCAAAACAATTTCACTTTCAAAGCCAAGTACTCCATTTTTCAGGATGCTTTTCTGATACTTACACAACATTCTGTCCAATAAATATGAAGAAAGGGAAAGGTCAAAAGAGCCTTATTTCCCTCTTTGGGTAGTAGCTCCTCTTTAAACTGAACGAAGTTAGATTCTAGATGAATCATCTTCGGAACGCGGCCATAAGACCTGAAGAATTTAAAAGCAAAGTTGGTGAGATATTTATGTACAATGAAAATGAATTTTGATGAAGAATAAAGTGAAGTTCTTTGGCCCTGGAAACTCTGTAAGTATGTTTACTGCCTTCTGATCTATATAAACTTAGCTAAAATTAGACACAACTTGAAACACTCGTCTCTGTTTTAGTAAAACAGGACCTAAAAGCTTACAGCTTTCATTAAAGGAATATTCTTCACGTCTAGGTCCTTCAGAAGTAGAAAAATTCCAAGATTAAAACAATTCCCCAAACAGTTTTTCCATCAGAAAATGCCACACTGTGCAGGAAATTATATTTAAATTCTGTCTACATTCCCATTAAAAAAAAAAAAAAAAACAAACAACAACAAAAAACCCCCGACAGTTACTTCTGGACCACAACTGCCTGAAGCCCAACAGACCACACACTGAAACAAGCAAACAAACCCACAACTTTTCTTTAAGATGAGCACAGCTGAAATGTGGAAATCCTCAAGCTCACCACATCTGATTACCATGACTAACTTCGTTACTCCGCTGAGTTGTCATTTTCAACTCTACTTATGGCAAGAACTTCTTAGAAAATTATGTATTTGCGGTGCTCTAAGTCTAGTAATTTGTACAAAGTATTATGGAAGGAAATTAAAATTTACCTCCTCCATTCCATGGGTTCTCTTGGAAGCTGCTGAGAAAGCGTAGGATATAGGGAAGTAAATAAATTCTGATCTCCAGCACCTAAGAGTTAAACAAATTCATCTATGTATTATATACAAATTACATGAAAAATTAATAAATTATACCATAATTTCTTTCAGTAAACACAGTGTTACATTGCATACTGCATGAAAACCGAAGTCTACCACTGGGCTTTAGGTCACAGACTCACACAACTCATACACTTTAATACGGTCCATAACAAACATTCCACTTCATAATTTCTATTACGATTCTCCACATTACCATATAATCAATATGCCGATGAGAAAACTGCACTCTTTGCAAGATGGAATATCACTCTTATAGCCCGCTCAATGCTAAAACAAAACAAAAAAATTCTTCACCCAGAGACTATAGCTAAACACAGTATATTTAAAAGACCACAAGGTTTCAGCCTTCAAAACACAGAAGGCTGGTTACAGAGCAATTCACATCTTCTTATAGTTGTGCGTACCATGAGAAAAATCAGCAGAATTTTGTGCATTATTAGATTCAGCTACTCCTCTCACTTTCTTTGCTGCCTGAAGTTGCTGTAAATACAAAGTGGTTCCCAGTTTACCACAGGCCTGTGCTTGCTGCCTCCCGAAAGATCAGGCCCATTAACACTGTGCAGGTCCCATGAGCCAGCCCTGCGCAGAGGCAGCAACAGCTCTGGCTGGTCTTGAGCCACGTAAGCTTCAGGCCACGCTCAAGCCCTGAGCCTACGCAGTGAGGAACTGCATCAGATCCGAATGCCATGTGAGTAACCAGCCTACCAAAAAAGACAGAATGTGCATTATCTGCAACCTACCAACACCAATCCTTAAATTCATAGAATCATAGAATGCTTAAGGTTGGAAGGGACCTCAGAGGTCATCTAGTCCAACCCCCCTGGCTCACGCAGGGTCACCCAGAGCACGGGGCACAGGGCTGCGTCCAAGCGGGTTTTAAAGATCTCCAAAGAAGGAGACTCCACAGCCTCTCTGGGCAGCCTGTGCCAGGGCTCTGGCACCCTCACTGTCAAAAAGTGTTTTCTCAAGTTCCTGTGGAACTTTTGGTGCCTCAGCTTGTGGCCGTTTCCTCTAGTCCTGTCACTGGCCACCACTGCAAAGAGGCCGCCCCCTCCTCCTCACTGCCTCCCTTGAGGTATTTATAGACACTGATCAGGTCCCCCCTCAGCCTTCTCTTCTCCAGGCTGAACAGGCCCAGCTCTCTCAGCCTTTGCTCATAGGGCAGATGTTCCAGGCCCCTGATCATCCTCGTAGCCCTGCGCTGGACTCTCTCCAGCAGCTCCACATCCCTCTTGTMCTGGGGAGCCCAGAACTGGACACAGTCTCCAGATGTGGCCTCACCAGGCCACATTCTGCTCCTTCTTCAGGGGATGGAAAGAATGTGAGAGGGAGATAGGGTTAAAATAAGTCTTCCAAATTCTGACAGCATTTGTATCTTTGAGCAGAGAGATGGTAGACACAGGAACAAGGTGCTAACTAGAAGCAAGTCTACTGTTTGCAACACACAAGCCAAGAGATAAAGCCCAAACGGTCCTTCACGTTCCTTAATAGGGAAAGAGGTGGCATTTGACTACTGGCAAACAGACACATCAAATAGGATGCGAGATAGGAATAAGGTCAGAAACACGTTATCCACTGCACCCGAGCATAGCTTTAAAATCTGCTATGTCACATGCCCTTTCTAAAGGTGGGGTAATGATCTGGCCAATCCTAGTTTCGTGGTATCGTTTATTAAATCTCTCACCTGAACGCTACCCTGAAGCTATGACAGATATCGCTTTCTTCCACATACCTCCTCCTCACTGCCTCTTCATCTTGGGGCAGCTCTATTCCCCTCTACTTCAGACCACAAATTAGTAAGAAAACCTTTATTTTCTCCTACAGAGGCTGCTGCTCTGTCTTCACTCCCTCTTCTCCCTCCAAGGGTTTCCTGAGCTGTAGAGTTACATTTTCCACTGCAGATTTAAACAGGCATAAAAACAACCCTGCCACTTCCTGAATTTTTTCCCTCTCTTGTCTTTTGTAGCCATCCTCTATTGCATAACTCAGCCTGACCAGGGAGACTCTCTTATCTTTCTCTGCGAAACAGGGCACAAGGGCTGGAGAAGCACCTGACATCCCCCCTCCTCCCTCCCATCACACAATTGCCTATCCTGGCACAGAGGCAGGAACTACTTGTGCATTAGTTAAGGAATTTGTACTTGTTCTGCAAACCCCCTTTCTAGGCCACTCACCTTTTCCCAGTCTTCTTACACACACTACTCTGATGACCAGTCATTAACACAATTTGGCTGCATAATATATGTATATTTTAAAGTCTTTGATTAAAAGCTGAAATAAGCAGACAGATTGTTTATCCTCCAAACACACAAACTATTTTCAGTGATAGTTTCCTAAACTAGAATAGAACTCTACTATTAGTGCTTTAGTCTGAAGTCTCCAGAAAGGTACACAACAAACATTTTATTCTTGACTCTTCACCTGCATTCTAATCCAAATTAAGCATACTACACCAAACCTTAAATTTAAGGCTATGCATAAGTATCTAAAATATGTTAACCATAATGTCATCTCACAGCAGATGACGACAGCTCAGTGAACTGGACCACGGTCTATTGATTTGCAGCTCACTACTGCCCACAGAGTGGAGCACAGTTCAGTGGTTTATCAACAGCAGGCTGATCACATTACATGATAATCTAGGAAACTTGGGACCTGAACTAGAGAAACAGTTGTGTATTTTATCTCTGGAGCATAAGGAAGTCTTCCTACATTGCCCCTAAAAATCCCACAGGTGCCACAAAAATAAAGGCTTCAGAATTTCACATCTTGAGTGAAAAGGGCTGACTCAGAACATGGAGGAACCTCCAAACAATGATACACAAGTATCTTGCTATTACATACAACCTCATCACATTAGGAGCTTAAAAAAAAACAAAAGTTTTAAAACGAGCTCGTTCTTTTTTTTTTTTTTTTTTTTGCCCTCCTGCATTGGCCAGGATAGCAGATAAAACATACAAAAAAAATCAAGGCAAGAATCAAGAACTAGAACACAAGGGAGAACAGACCTACAAGGCAAAATACATCCAGTATCTTTAAACACCGGGTGAATGCTTCTATAAATTATGAGCACCCAACAGATTATAACATTTCAACCTCTGATCAAATGGATCCTGTATCTGCTATAATAAGCAAATTTGAGCCAATCTATCTGAAAAAAAAGCATTAAAAATGAAGTCACCACTAGAATAAACTAGCAAAGTATAGAACTCGGCAGTCGCAGAACAAAGATCAACAAGACCAGTTATTAACGTGAAAATGTAGCTTTCCTTGCATGTGACCAAATTTGGAGGAAATATTCTCCAAACACAACTAATTCTGGATTTTGAACTGCAGCAAATCCAAAAGCCTGCAGAAAACTAAGGATTGCTTCAAAGGGCTTTGCTTTTTTTTTGCCTAGGCACCTGACAACGCATGGTCTCTAGATTGCAGATTGCCTTCTCAGCTTTTGTAGCCTGCATATCCCACTCCATCCACTCTCCAGCCGGATATCAATGCACACCCAAAACATGAAGCACAAAACTACCCCAGGCTTGGAGCTGTATCACCTGTGGAATTACTGCAAGTGAAGGGAAGTGTTAATCCCTGCCATAACCAAGTAAATAACAGAAAGCACTAATATTCAAATGAATATTCAACAGAATATTCCACAGAAACCCTTCTGGAGAAAGGGCAGAAAGCAGGGAGTGTGCAGGGTTCCTTTCTTTACCAAGATAAATCAAGACAAACAGGCCTGTGTCCAGAAAGCAAACACAAATGAAGCACGCTGCAGCCTTAGAGTTTCAGCGAGCCTGATGTGAGAACTGCAAGGACAGCCTCACCAGGATCCTCAAAAGAACAAGCATTCACTTTGTGATTGCTGTCTGATAAAAAGCACAATAAAATATTGACATTTTTTAGTTTGATACATGCCTAAAAAGCACCAAAATCCTCAAGAAGCCACTATTTTTCTAACCCTCTGTAAATTTTAGATGTGCACAGGCTTTGCCACTAGAGTATCTCAATATCCAACAACTTAATATCTTTCTCTGGAAGAATTTGTGCGAATCCAGTAACTATACAGGCACTGTAAAAGCAGGCTCCTGATGTCAGATGACTAAGACAGACAAATATTTACCTCGATAACAACAACAAACCTTGTGGCTTGCAGTAAAAGGCTTCAAAATCACCTCTAAACAAGTTCAGTCCAAGACTACGGTGTAGGCTTACTTTGATTTTATTCCCAAATATCACTCAAGGTTACCTTTTCCGAAGACACTTTCCATTAGCAAAAAGTTCTGCTATTAATGCTTTATAAAGTTTACTTGCCTACTATTAGCAGCTTCAGCCAAGGTTTTGGGAGGGATTGTTTTTAAGTTTCTCCCCTCTCCCTGGATCATTTTCAAAAAAGGTCCAAAAATCGAAACAGAAGACAACTGGTTTGCTATATAAAATCTTACTTGATTCAGCAGGAGCCCGTAGAAGAAAAATCGTCAGCAAGCTTTAAAACTTTATTTATTGTTATGCCACTAACTGTAGAAATCAAGGGTTAACACTAACAAGAACATATTTTTTTCTTCTTATGATATATGTACTAAGGTATATACCTACAAAGCAATACTGAATCAACCAGACAGTGCAAGTGCAGATGTAAGTCCTGTTTAAGAACAGGGAGAATATATATACACATATATAAGATACCGGGGTTGGAGAAGGGTGTTTTATTTATTTATTTAAAGTTCTACTATCTGCAAACCATTCAAATCACTTGGACTACGTGTTACTTCTTTTCTGATACCTCTTTTATTATCTCTCTCTGCTAATAACCGAAGGACTTTGAATCAAGCTTTGCCAGTACTAGACAAGATGCTTAAAGGAAAACATTTTCCCTGGAAAAAAAACAAAACAAAAAACCATAACTCTACCCAGCTCCATTTTGACCAGGGCAACCTCTTTTGCTTATGCTTATCTTACAGATACCAACAAAGAGTTTCCATTGATTTTTCTGATGACTTTGCTATGGATGTATTACAACATCTTCTCAATAAGAACTGGATGAAAGTGGTTCTCTCTTTCTTTCCACAAAGAGACCATACTAAGGAACACACAAATTTCTACTCGGACAGACAGCTGACAGTGAGAACAAACATATAAGCACACACAATATGTAAGTACATACTACAGCTGACATGGAAATTTTAAGAACTACATGAAAATAATCACAAAAATAATTTGATAGGAAAGCTCTGAAGAATCTATTAATTTGTTTTGCAGGATTATCTGAGTCAATCTGCTCTTTGCATAGATAAAGATACAGCTACTAACTTAAATGCAAGCGAACCAGCTAAGGACACGCTATTTCATCCAAACCTTTTGCTAATAGTATTTTCAAGAAAAGCAAACACACAAAACAGTCTTTCATACAATTTCAGAAAGCTTTTGAAACATTATTGAAACATTAAGCTTCAAATATGATTCATATGAAAAAGCAACACCTTTTAGACATTCAAGGAGAGTTATCTGCATTTTTTAAAAAGATATTTCAGCTCAATATTTCAGAGAAACTACCCAAGTTCCTGACTTCTGATGCTCTGGTGCAATTGCTCAACTTGCCTCTTCAAATCTCAAACCGAATGAAATCGCTTGGTAAACATACAAGTTTCAGCAGCCATGAAGACAAACTGTTACCAACTCCAAATGAGAGTTTGGAAGGTAACTTGCCAGAGTAAACACAACGGCAGCCGAGTGGCAAGGCTTCCCACTGGATTAATAGTGGAGCGAAGACAGACAGTATGAAAATTCAAACTAATCTGGAAAGGAGTCATCATGGCACTCAGACCTAACTAAGCAGAATGATTTAATACTACATGGTTACTGTCACTCTGAGAAGAGGGAAAAGTGACAAACAAATTGCATCTTTCTGTGAAAACATTACTTTTTCACAATCACAAATACAGTATGCCCAAAGAAGATTTCTGTGTTTTTATAGTTGGGCAGTTTACCTAACTGTAAGCCATTAATGCAGACTCCTTAATAAAGCTGCCTTTTTTTGCCAATAAAGCAGACACCATAAGTATAAGGCTAACACACCTCGATACAAAGCCCTTAGCCAAAATTATTTCTTGACAGTAACTACATGAGAAGAGCACAGAAACAAAGACTGCACGAGTGGAATCAAATACATAAGTCATAGAGAGGCTACCATTTTTATTTCTATAGTCACAAGCCAGGACATATAGGGGATACTTAAAGATTGCACTGATACAGTTACTACACCAGGGTTGTCTTTTACAAACACATACAGGCAATCTGTCATTCTTAAACATCAGAGAAAATATTTTTGCTGAATTTCAGTACAGAAAGTGTGAGTCTAGAGAGTATCAGTCCAGGTCTTTAGAGTCTATAGAAGCATACTACATGTGGAAAGATGAGAAGAATAAAGATTGCCTTTTCAAAGAAAAAAAAAATGTAAATACAACTTCTCATTTGTAAAGTTTGTTTTCAGCTTTCTCACTTTCCTCACGTCCTAGAGTTCCTGAGCAATCATCCCACCTTGCAAGGATTTTTAGACTTAAGCCAGTAAGTCAGTACTTTAATATTTGCTCCTAAACATACTTTTATAAAATGTAAAACTTAAAAAAAAAAAGAAAAAAAAAAGAAAAAAAAAAAAGCCCCGAGGTAAACTGCAAGTACATTACTAATCCAACAAGGTTGAAAACATATCTGTTCTTCATCTTGCATTCCAAATGCTAAGAATAAGTATCTAAATAATCCTACCTACACTCCCCTTGAAATTACAACTTCAGGAAACAGATTTTAATTCCTTCTTAAGTTGTTTTGCAGGCTTACTCCCACAGTCACTGTCTTTTCTTTTGGACTTGATGATCTCTAGAGGTCCCTTCCAACCTTGAATATTCTGTGATTCCCTAGCAAAGAGATGCAGTTCTGTTAAGGAGAAAATTTTGCAATTGTAAAATAGCAAGTGTCCAGATACACCAGCCTGATGTAAAAATCCACCCTGAAATGGAAGTGAATCATAGAAACACCATCCCAATTCTGAACAAAAGCAACAAAATGCATTAGCCCCTTTAAAGTCTCACCCTCCTCCTAAAGACTAGATTAGGAACCCAACTTTAGAGTTTTCAATATATCAGTAGACCAAGAAAGCTCAAACTGACCTACCTATCCAGAAAAAGATAACTATTCTAATGCAAATATATCTCCCATGCTAAGCATAAAGTATATCTGTGAGAGTCTAAAAAGGAAGCTCACTTGAAAATATACTCAAGTATGTATAGAACAGCACAAGCTCATTATCATCAACATTAAGAAACAAATAAAGCTGAATTCAGAATCTGATCAACATCACAAATTGTTTTTACACTACAAACTCACTCATAGCTCTGAAAGATTTGTAAACAGCATAAACAGAAGCAGTGTTTTCAGCGTGCTCTTAAACTTATTTCAAGTTCACAGGCTACCTGCTACAAAAGCATTTGTTTGCAGACAACCACTCAGATATGCACGTTGAAAACACATTTCATTCAATAACAACAAAAAAATCTCTCAACAGTTTTTAATTACTAAGAATAACTAAAATTTGCCAGAAGTAACTCCAAAACTAGTTGTAAAAGGAAATACTTATAGTTTGAGATATAATCTCATTTTACCTTCACTTTTCTCCCAAATCAAAGACCAATTGCACCCTAGAACACTAGCATAGCATCTACAAGGGAAGCAACCACATTCTTCACATATTTCCAGTATGTACATTTTTAAAGTTCAACGTGAAGGGAAATGGATTTCAAGACAGTCTTGAAGACAGTCTTGACAGCTTATCAGAAGCTGCACATCTGGATCACACAGCCCGGAATACAGGGGTTTGCTGAATCAGTTTGTCCAGAAAGTATCAACTCCACTTGGAAGGGTAGATGACAAACACAACAAAAACATGTTTTGTTTTCTTTCTGCTTCCTCTAACTGCATTCTGAATGGAATTACCTCTGAAAATCTGAAGGGTGAAAACACTTTGTGGGATTGGGGCCACATATGAATGAACTTCCAGGCATAGTACTTAGGATGGCTGAGCTGTTTCTACATTTGCTTTAAGGAACCTTTGTGCATAACCCTCTACCCTGCAAGAGGGTAAGGACTTGCACTTCACATCAGGACCCTGGTCCACGTGCTCCAGCAGCCTGTCTCTGACACCTGTAAGAACGCATTCATCACCAGAACCACACTGTTCTGTTTGTTGACTGTCTCAGAGAAGAGGGAAAAAAAAAAAAAAAAAGAAAAAGCTAAATCCTAGTAATTAAAGATTAAGTTTTAATGCCACTAGGGAAGCTGTCACAGGGAATCCCTCCTCAGCACAGAGGCTGATGCTACCCCTCTTAACCAGGGCAAACCTGCACAGAAACCCCTGGCAAAAAGTGCACAGCGTTACACTTTACTGTGGTGTGCAAATCTCTAAACATCTCTAAGCAACTCCTGTTACCACAAGCCTGAAACACAGGGAAACAGGCCCAAATTTTGCCTCCGAGCATAAAGACTAGTGAAGAATGGGGTGGGAGGGGGCCCGAAACGGCAGCAGGGCACCCCCAAAGTGCCATTTGCTGCAGCGAAGCGGCAGCCACAGCCCAGCGCTGCCCGCTCCGCGCCCGCCTCGCCTCCCCCTCGGCGCAGCCGCTCCCCGCGGAGCCCCGGGAAACCCCCCCGCCCAAACGCCCGCGACCGTTGCTGCCGGCCGCGAGCCGTTAACGGCCGCCGCGCGGCCACCGCTGCCCCGGCGCGAGCCGTTAACGGCCGCCGCGGCGGGAGGTGCCGGCACTCACAGGTGACGATGGGCTTGTTCTCCATGGTGTAGATGACGGGCGGCTTCTCCCCGCCCTGCTGCCCGGCGGCCGCCGCCGCCGCGCCGTCCATGGGCGGGCGGGGTCCTCAGCCCCGGCTCCCCCGCCCGCTGGGCGCCATGGGAACCGCGGCGCTGCCCCCTGCCCACCCCCCCGCCTCCCCTCCCACC
>NW_020454883.1:907703-965388 GCF_003342845.1 Nothoprocta perdicaria | reverse complement strand
CCGGGGAGCGCCGAGGGGCGGGGCCGCGCCCTCCAGCGGCGCGGAGGGGGCCGGGGAGGCGGCGCATGCGCAGCGCGCCGCGGGCGTGTTCGCGCGCGCGCGGCCGTTAACGGCCGTTAGCCCGGGCTCGTTCTTGGGACGTTACTGGAGGAGCTGGGGGGAGGGGAGCATCTCCCTGCAGCGCCTTGCTATGAAGGAGCTGGGGCGCGCTGCGAGTCGGCCTGAAAGCCATGGATCTGTTAATTAAAGTTTGCCTCGCCCTAACGAGCTTTGTCACACTGGGGCCCTGTATGTGTGAGAAGGAAGATAAGCAGGGCCAGGTGCTGCCGGCCTACACTCAATCGGATTTCCCGAGGGGATTTAAGCCTCGGGTCACTACCTTAAAATAATTCCTTATGGCAGCATGGAAAACACTTTTTTTTTTTTCCCCTTAGCTCTTTAGGTCTTGCTAGGAAAAATAAAAGCAGTGCATAGCGCTCATCTAGTGCAGCTTTCAGAGCCCAAACCATGGTGGTTGGTGCCTGCCAGCTCAGCCTGTTGGGTGGGAGTAAGCACATTAGGGATCGTGCTCTCAAATACAATAAGCAGCCCTGTAGCAGGTCACCTTGAAGATGTATCGCGGTGAATCGGGCAACAGATGGCGGGTGCTACAAATCACCAGCCGCCGTCTTGGAGCGTGGAAGCCGTGAGGGAAGGGAGAGGGGAAGAGAGCCTCTATGGAGAGTGAGGGGATCAGGAGGAGGGTAGAGTGAATAGGAAAAAAATAGTAGGAAAATACCTTTGCAGGTGAATGAGTGGAGGGATGTACATGGAATGAGAGGGAAGTGCATTACCATCTGCTGCACAGGAGGCACAGCCATAAGTTTATTTCAGGTCTGGGGCTTAAGAGGCATATGCTGTGGGTTGTTAAAGACATAGCAGTAATAGACCTTTATACGTACCTTGGATAAGATTGTGATGCATACTCCACAACTAGACTTGAATATTTGTGGAGAATATGTATACAGAAGAGCATGCTCCAGCTATTCTACCACAAAGGGTAAAAATGAAAAACACTGCATTGGCATACAAAAGCAAATGAAGGGAGGACTATAGCCATGTATGTATCAGCCATAATTATATGTTTATTACACAGTGACATTGTGCCAAGGTTTTTTGAGTGTACACATATTACCAGGAATCCATTTGTTAAAATGAAAAAAAAAAAGAAAAAAAAAAAAAAAAAGAAAACCCACCACGCTTAAGTGCAATGTTGATTCTTTGTTTCCTGACCTTACAACATTTGTTTTGGAAATAATGACAGCATCCCTGTGATGTGTTCCAGTTTTACTCAGTCTTATCTCTTTAGCTATGTCTTTAGCATACTGTTCTGGTCTGGGGTTAATTTGTCCATATGTCCAGGACTTCTTTTCCTCCTTAGTTAGAACAAGAATCCTTCCTAAAGCACAGCCAGACACAAAATTGTTTTCAGGCCTTTAACTTTGAGCCTTACATAGGCGCTTACATAAAACATGGGGCATGGTCCTCCTGTTCAGGTGAGAGGCTGGACGCTGGCACTTTGTCATTGCATAGGGACAGCCCAATCCATTCTCCCCTTGGGTGCAACAAAATAGAGTGTAGAGAACTGTGTGCCTGCCGTTGTCCTTAGCCCCTTTGGCAGGTGACAGATAGCAGCTCTTCCAGGCTCCCATCCCTGCACTCCGTGGTCAACGTTTGCTTTGGAGCAAGGGGAGGCTCCAGCCTCCCTGGTCCAGTGGTGACATGAGCGACATGGCTGCTCCTTGTGCTAAACACAACCATCCCATGCAGACACCCGAGGTGCATCACACGTGGGTGTCAAGATGTATCAAGACACCAACAATTCCCTTGAAGAAAATCCCTGCATTTATATATAATTTTGCGTTATCAGTACTGCCTGTGGCAAACTTGGGATTTACCGAAGCAGAAAGGAAACAAAATGTTATTTACATGTGCAGAAAATGGTAAATACCTGCCAGTCCGCCCTAAAATAGTTCATTTCATGCTTACAGAACATGTTAAATAGACAATCATGCACGGTCCTAGACAATGTAAGTGAGAAGCCAGGGAAAACCAAATTAAACAAATACAAATCCATTCCAACAACCCCCTTAGTATGGAGTGGTTCTCCCCTGTTTTTCTAAGATTAGAGCTAAAAATCAATAGCTCTTTGGGGTTAAAAGTTTTAATGACCATGGAATTTCATATACATTAATTTTCCTCATTTTTTAACTTATGTAATCACAGTATAATGGATTCTGTTAAAAAAAAAGGACCTAGCTGCTGTTACTTTTGCACCCACAAAAGCAGTCATGGTGTGGACACGAGGCCAACATTGTCAGCTACAGTTCTGTCCAATTTATTGCTGTCTTGTGTCAGGCAAAATGACATTCCCACCTGCAAAACATTACTATATAGATCACTCGAAGCTGTCATCTACAGCAAAGCAAGTGGCAGAAACGCTCCATCATTCCAGTTTGCTGGCCCTTGATGCCTGAAACTTCTCCCTAATCTCATTAGCAGAGCCAAACTAAACCTGCCCTTTAAACGGTGAGGCAGTGAAGGGAGAAGGAGCGGCGCTGGGGGCGGTTTGCAGCCAGCCAGAGCCTGTGCAAATGCTTCTCCTGGATACCCGCTTCTGGGGTGGAAGGGATATTCAAAGGTCTAAATTTATCATTATCTGGGCAGCAGTAAGGTTTGAGAAGTTTGGAGGGGATATCTATAGAAACGCTCTATTTTTCCAAATGATTATCAACTTCTGCCCATGGGAAAAGCTTAAAGAAACCTTTCCAATGAGCAGCAGGTTAGAAGACAAATCCTCCTTGCGGGGGATTCTCACTCACTCTCCTGAGGGATCTGGCAGTGAATAATTCGGGAGAAACCTAGTGGCTTTGATCCACTTCACATGCATTGTGGTTGCTGTTCTGATTCACTCCAGGGTATCCACAAAGAATACACTTACCATTAGTAAGTAGACCTTTTAATCCCAAATACACTCTTCTTATACAAGGAAACCTTATCCTAGAGGAGGAATTAATTGCGGAGTCCCATCTAGAAGCAGCCTTACACTTTAATGTCCTTTCAATTTGCAGGTTAAGCTGTTGGCACCCAGCGGCGCAGGCTGGTGCCGCCAGCTCGTGGCTCGTGCCCGCATAGCACTCGTCCCAGCCCGTGCAGCCCCTGCCAAAGGCATCGCCTCCCTCGGGGCTTTCACATAACCCCTGTTACTCGCAGCACTGTAAAAACACAGTGTGATGCATCCCGTTACACAGATGCAGTCATGCTTCTGCACTTGATACCTGTGCATCTCTTTCTCTAGACGTTGGGATTTAAGATTAGGATAACATTGAAATCAGAAATTACACGTAAACCCATTTCAAATCTTTTAGCAGTGGCTTGTCGTATTATTCTACTGCAGAGCAGAAAATACGGTGCCTTCCTTCTGTGGTTTGTGAGTTTTTATATGAAAGTACTTGAGCTGGAGGCATCCGTAACTAAGAAAACTAACAAAACTAGCGACGAGGTAAAAAAAGAAAGTAGGAAAAGTGTCAACATTTCAACATTGGGAGGAAAATGCTTTTATACTATTCTAAAGTGAATTCTTGTTTAGAGTGAATGTTATAAAAATAAATCATCTTTTTAAATTATAAGGCAGGAATCATTTAACTAACAACAATAGCCAGAATTTAATGGTTTTTTTTTTAATTTCAAATTCTTAGGAAAAAAACAATTGAAATTTTCTGAGGGCAGTAGTATTGGGAAGGCATTGCCCAGCAGCTCTCTCTGGAAGCATTTTCCCTCCATCCACAGGTGTGTGTTTCTGAAGCGGGGCCCGTGAACGGTCTGAACGGTCTGCACATCCCCAGGGCGTTAGGAGAGGCAGTTTGCTGGAGTTACTGCAGGCAGGCTCAGCCTGCAGGTAGGAAGAGAAGGTGGTTTAAACTGGTAAATAAATGTTGAGTATTTTGCAAGTACGTTTATCCTAGCATAGTAAGGAAGAACATATTCAGAGGACATTCAGGTGGTAGTGATAGGTGTCCGGTGTTGCAAGCAACTGCATCTTTGTGCCTTTAGGCTGCACTAGTAAAAGTAAGCAGAGGAAAAGTAGACATGACCTCTTTTACTTGTGGAGAAATTCCAAGGGGTCAGGTTTGCAGTGGAGCCATCATTATCCTTGCCTCCTTTTCTTCTCACTTAGAGGGTCATTTATGCCCATTTCCTGAGTTAATCAAGCTTATTTAAAGCTAATCAAGCTTATTTAAAACGAACTAATAATGCTGTAGTCATGAGCCTTTTCACAGCTCTGCTGAAAGCTGAACAGCTTTTCAGGTAGCAAGCTGCTGCCACTGGCAGAAACCAGTTCAGTTCCCAGCAGAAAGAGAAAGCCCTTAAGCCTCAGGAATTTCTGTAGCTCTACAATATTTTCAGGACATCCATTCTGGACCTGAGCTGCAGACAAGAAACACTTCTGCTGCCAGCAGACAAGTGCTGGGGTTTATTAGGAGACAGTGAGGAAGATGGGACCAGGTTCTTTTCAGGGGTGGCCACCGATAGGACCAGAGGAAACAGCCACAAACTGAAGCACCAGAAGTTCCACAGAAACTTAAGGAAAAAATTCTCGACAGTGAGGGTGCCAGAGCCCTGGCACAGGCTGCCCAGAGAGGTTGTGGAGTCTCCTTCTCTGGAGATCTTCCAAACCCTGGAAACCCTGGACGCAGCCCTGTGCCCCGTGCACTGGGTGACCTTGCGTGTGCAGGGGCTTGGACTAGATGATCTCCAGAGGTCCCTTCCAACCTCAACCAGTCTGTGATTCTATTCTGTTCTATGGCAAGCACTGGCCATCCCTCCATTAGAGTCTATTCATGACTCATTATCACCTCACAAACTATTATAAAGGTACATCTCTAGAAGCTACTTCAGGTATTAAAGGAAAGATTTGCAAAGCAAACCTACACCAGCTAATTCTGGTTTCGCACAGACGTAGAAATGCAGTAATTATGTTACTGCTGCGCTTCATTTATCCTCCTACTTGGGCCAGACTTCAAAAGAGTGCAGGTGAAGTTGCTATGAGCTAGTCATAAAATTCCTAATTCGATCTTCTAGGCAATAGCATTTCTGTTCATCCATCACGCTGGTCCGGGGAAGAGCTCACAGGTCCCAGGTGTAATTAAAAACGGATGGGAAGAAGGGATGAGGGAATCTTCAATTGAGTTACACCGTTATTTAAAAACTCTTCCCTGAGCTCATCAAGGGAAGCCTTATTTTACAATTACCATGTCAAAAGCCATTAGTTATTAAATTAAAATGCAGTATTAATTAGAAATTAGCAAGCTTACCTTAGGCATGTGCTCCCTGGGTGCTGGGAGCTGGAGGTAGCGCTCGAGTAACCAAGTCTCACGAAGAGGCCTAAAAGGCCCTCAGAAAGTGCCTAGAGGTAAAGAATCAGGCAAGAGCTCCGCACCTTAGAGCCCTATTGCTTTTTCTTGCTCTGGATCAGTAAAACTGTGTCCTCCCGTGAGCTGGCAGATGGGATCCAATGCAGCATCCTTGGGTGAGGTGTGGGCAGAGAAAGGGCAGCTTTTAAATGTGCCCTGGCAGCTAGTTCTGTAGAAATGTGCTTTGGCTTGGGAGCAGGCCCAAAGGGGTAAAAACAGAAAGAGAGCAGGGAGAGATGGTTATGTCCTAGGTCTTAATTTTAAAAATACTGCAAAAAAGCACCTTTTTGCTCTGATTTTAGCAGTGTGTGTGGTCTTGCCTTTTTCTTTCAAACGTGTGATTCCGCCACGGCGATCTGTAATTTGTTCGTGCTGTGAGCTCCCCCTTCCCTCCCCAGATACCAGGCTGTAAATGTGTCTGAAGGATGCTGCTGCTTCTATCCACAGCCCTCTGGCAGAGCTGCAAATAAGCGGGCACCGTCTTTACGCCCTGTATTACAGGCTTCTCCAGCCCTGCTCTGAGCTCGCTTAAGCCGAAAGGCTCCATGAACCTTGCTCTAAACGCCCGTCTGGGCTTGAGCTGGGAGTAAGCTTGGGGAAAATAAAAATAAAAAAGGGGGATTGGTAAATGAGAACAGGTTTCTTCTTGCAAGTGGACAAGAGCTGCTCACCCCTGATGGGTGACTTGGTTTTGTGAATCTTTCCTTCTCTAGGGACAACTAGAAAGGTACATTTGGATGCAGCAGCTCCTTGGGTGCTGCTTCTGAATCCATGCTGGATCCCAAAGGAGCCCAAGGGAATTCAACACTTGACTACCAATAGCACGAGAAGGAAGTCAGGTGCCTAATCCTATTAGTGCCTTTGAAATTCCCAGAGCCAATATTGGCTCCACACATTCCTTTACTGAGGGAGCCCTCCAAGAGTAAGAAAAAAAGGAATTATCGCTTCAAAGCAGTTTGTTCTCCCTAACCATATTATCACATTGAAGTTAACCAGACTAATTTGTGTTCCATTATAGGTTATATTTAATTTAGATAGGCCGAGTGCCGCTCCTACAGTTGCTGGCCAAAGCCTCCGTAGCCCCAGGGAAGTTCCGTGGGGCCCTGTGAGGAGGGTGTTCACAGAATCCCAGAATGGTTGAGGTTGGAAGGGACCTCTAGAGATCATCTAGTCCAACCCCCCTGCTCCAGCAGGGACACCCAGAGCACGGGGCACAGGGCGGCATCCAGGCGGGTTGGGAAGATCTCCAGAGAAGGAGACTCCACAGCCTCCCTGGGCAGCCTGTGCCAGGGCTCTGGCACCCTCACAGGAAAGAAGTTCCTCCTCACCTGGAGATGGAGCTGCCTGTGTTGCAACTTACACCCATTGCCCCCTGTCCTGTCACTGGCCACCACTGAGAAGAGCTCGGCCCCTTCCTCCCTACATTCTCCCTTCAGCTACTTACACATATTGACGAGATCCCCTCTCAGCCTTCTCTTCTCCAGGCTAAACAGGTCCAACTCAGTCTTTCTCCATACAATAGATGGAGTCCCAGTCCCTTAATCATCTTTGCCGCTCTCCGCTGGACCCTCTCTGGAAGCTCCACATCCCTCTTATACTGGGGAGCCCAGAACTGCCCCAGTGCTCCAGGTGCGGCCTCTCCAGAGCTGAGCAGAGGGGCAGGATCCCCTCCCTGACCTGCTGGTGTAAGGCCTGTAAAGGGTTAACGGGGTAGCGTGCTTTCTGCTTCTGTAAAAAGCTTGCACGCCAAATAAGTGTAAGGCACAGGCTATGTAATTTACAGTTAACCTTGCCATCTGCTCCTGTAAATATCGCTTGCCACAACTGAGGACAAGGACTAACAGGACACCATATCCCGCTGCTCTTGCTGTGACCAAGAGATAAGATTCCGAACTTGCCAAGCAGAAAGGAGACTGTGGAAGGTGGTGGTGGGGGGGTGTTAGTCAATGGTGGTCGTAGATAATGTTTTAAAAAAAGAAGTTGTAGTCGTCTATAAAACACGAACCCCTCCTCAAACGGCGCGGATCTCAGGACAATCTGTAAGAGGTCCGCCACCGGCTGGCTAATAAAGCTTGGTTTTAAACCACCAGGTCGAGCGTGCGGATGATTAGTGGGATTCCGGACTGGCACTGGCACCATCCTCCTGACGCAGCCAGGATCCCACGGGCCTGCTCCGCGCACGGGAGCTCCCCTCGCCGCCTCGGCCGCCCCCGCAGGCCCCGGGCCGCGCTCCGAGGCCTGCAGGCCCCGCTCCGCTTCTCCCTTCCCTGCGGAGATGCCCTGTGGGCGCAGGAGGCCCTTTTCCAGCTGCTCATCTCTCCGGAGGCCTTTGCGCACGTGCTGGGGGTCGTTGTGGGCTGAGCTGGACGTAGCTCTGAGAAACTCCTCCTCTTCCGTGGCACTTTCCGAACGGGAAAGCTTCGAGGCCAAATGCGTGGCCACCACCGTGTTCCGCTCAATAAAAACACCTGGACTATAAGGCAGAGGGAACAGACAGCTTTGTCCTTCGTTCTGGGTTCTCCATAAACCAGCTCCCACTTCCCAGCTGGAGGGGAAAACACGGATGCCAGGGAAGAGAGCGGATCGCCATCAGGAGGACAGCCACCGGTACCGGGTAGTGCCCAGAACTAATCCCACCTAAATATGCAGGAGCGGGAATCGCTCTCTGGAGATGCTGGTTCCTGATGATGTGCACACAGGGGAGCAGGGCTGGGAAGCAGGAATTCTTGATTTTTGTATATTTGCTTTATCCAGGCTCCTTTTCCCCTCTGCAGCTTCCCCACGCCAGCTGGAGGCACCTGGTCAGCACGGCTTGACGGACCCTTCTTCCATCAAACTTAAAAACAGAGATTTGCTGCTATTGGAAATGGACGATTCCCACCTGAGTGGGATTCAGAAACAGCACCACTTGAATCTGGCGATTTGACGTCTAAGGATACCAGGCTTTTTACAATTTTGTGTTCTGTAAAAACCACCATGTTGAAAAATAGTGTTTTATGTGATGTTAAAGGTAAGTTGTAATATTTAGTTCCTACAGGTATCCGACAACTAAAAATATTGGGAAATTAAGTTTCTCTTTTCAAAACAAAACACTACTTCAAGTATGCTTTTCTCTAGGTGAAACACGAGGGCACAAAGGTGTTTTGGGGGAACACTAGCCTTATTTTATAAGGAGCAGGAAAGCAGCAGCATCAAGAAGGGTTTATTGGTCTGGAAGAATGAACCATGTTGCAAGGTGAAAGCTGCAGATCTGCATTTTCCACAGCACCACCCTGTTCACAGTCCATCCTCCTTGTTTGGTGACACCAGGTTGGAAGCCAGATTTTGAGCTCTTCGCGGCACAGCCATGATCTTTTTTTCATTAATTTTCATTACTACTGTCGTTACTCAGCACACTAAAGTTTGATAGACCCCTCCAGGGACCGAGTAGAGACGTTTCTTGCTGCATTTGCTCTACAGAGCGTCCTGCATGATTTTGCAGTACTGTTAAGCAATAAACAAAAGGACATGTTGCTTGGAAGGCACTTCCACAGGGAAGTCCATTTATGGATAATTTGGCATTCGGTTCACAAAAGACATGGGAAACGTGCTAGAAACTTCAGGCTGTGGCCTAACACCACCCAAAGTTTGTAAACAGCTGGAAGAATAAGTGAATTTCACTTAAATTTTTCCCTTTGAGCAGAGAGAAGACCCCGCAGTCTCCAGACGGTGCAGTTGGAGACACCAGAGCAGCGTGTGAAAGAAGACCGAGCAGCCCAAGCTGGATCCAGCCACAAGATACGTGCGGTACCTGCTGCAATATTGTAAAAAATATGTAAAAAATATGTTATGCACTGAAATGTCTGTGTTTCTTGCAAAAATGCCACGGTGTATGTGCAAGAGCGGATCAGGTACAAACCGTGGCTTATCACTAGGTGCCCACACAGAGAATGACCCTGGAAATGCCCTTGTAATCCTGCTGCAAAACTGCACGTGGCCTAGAGAAAAATCTAATCCCCTGCAAGGGCTTTGAAAGGCAAAGTCTTTGCTCCGTGGGGCAGGCGTGTTCCACGTGCTGGGCAAACGCCATTCAGCCGAGCGGGACACGCTGCCAGCCCCGCGAGGGGGCCTGCGGGTCCCTTATGTGCCCGCAGGCTTCAACTTCCAGGCAAATGCCTCGTATTTGGAAATGAAATTCAGAAGGCTCCTGCTTGCCCCTCACAGCACCCTGGGGATCAGTCTGCTGCCAGAAAGTTGCCTCCTAGCTCTGAAGTACTGACATCTCCACAAATAAGCTCTCTGCTTCCAATTTTTAGACTGTATTTTTGGAAGGTTTATCAGGGAGGAAAGGCTCCATGTCACCTGTATCAACATATTCATGCTTTATGGATGGGACCTTTCGAACCACTAACGCTACAGAAAGATTCAGCACTGAAACCACTTGATCACAGACGGGTTGCATTCACAGAGCAGAGCTGGGACAGGCGGGGCTGGCGTGGGAAACTGTGCTTATTCTCAGTAGAAAATATTAAAAATAACACAAAGCTCTTTGTCCTGTTCCTAGCCCCATGTAAATTTGGGGGGTTGTCTGTGTATATATTGCAACGCTGCCTTCATTATAATCTGGTCAAGGTTATGCACAGCTTAACCACACAAGGCTTAATTTTGAGGCATCTGAGGGTGTCCTGTGTTGGGGGTGCCGCACCCACGCTGCTTCTGCTAAACACATTGAAGTGGTAAACGCGGCGTTGGAGGAAACCCGGTGAAGGACAGAGGAGTCCTGTTAACTGGGCAGGCTAGAAAGGGCCCCCCGCAACTTCCTGATGGGTTTCAACGCAAAAAGAGGGTCCCTGCGGGACGGCCACGACACCAAAGTCACCATGAGGCCGCCGGGGTCCCTCACAGCCTGCCCCTGCCCCCACAGAGCGGACGTTTCCTCCCACCCCACGGTGCCCGTCTGGTGGGCGCCGCGGTCCCACGCGGCTCCGAGGCCCGTCCAGACGCTCCCCCGAGCAGCTCCGCTTCCTTGGGATCTACCCTGTGAATGGGATCCACTCCAGGTTATCCTGCACGGACAGAAACATCAGCCCGCTATTTTTCATCCTAAAGATGAAAAATAATAATAATAATCCTGGAACAGAGGATTCAGAGCCATTACCCTTTGAAAACAAACGATGGATCTGAGGAGCTTTGGCACAGACGGAGAAAAGCTGCGTGTGCGCCGAGCGGGAAGCGGGGAGCAGGGCCCCCCGCAAGGGAGCGCGGCGCCCCTCGGGGCACACACGCGCCGGAGGCGCCGGAGCAGCCCACGGAGAGCCGGGATCGCGGCACCAGCAGGGAGGGGAGCCGCTACCGTGCAGGGCAGTGGTAGCTCAGCACCAACCACTTGGTTTGGAGGAGCGTCGCACACGCAGGCCAGGAGTCCAGCTGAGGCAGAAACCAAGGAGCCCGAGGGCTCCCGGGCCCCCTTGGGCTAAGCCTAGGGGAATGAAGGTCGTGCTTGCTTGGAGGTGGGAATGCAGCTGCGGAGCAGAGCAAGGAGCTGGGAAGGCCCCTCGTGTTCCAGTGAAAGGCAGAAACGGGAAAGAGGTCAGGTGTAGAAACTGATTTAATCTGCAGCATCTGTTTGTACAACCAGCTTCCCGGGGCGGCCTCTCAGCTTCTCGGAGCGCGCACGGCTTTGCATTCACTTTGGAAGCTTCTCCGGGAAAGAAACAGCCCCTGCAGCAGTCCCTGTAGCAGCACGTACTGCCCGGGCCGCAGAGCATCGTTGCTGCAGCCACTCGGCCCGCGCACCCCCCGGGCTGCAGCACACGCGCAAATCCAATAAAACGAAAAGGAAGTAGCCCTTGGAGTGCATTTAGTTCGGAGCAAGCGCTGGCAAAACCACGGCGGCCGCAGCTCTGCCATTCACAGGAGCTACCGAGTAAGTAACGTTGCAGCAGACCGCATGTTGGCAGCAGTCCTTTCTCACTGAAGCACAATTGGGAAAAAAAAAGGAATCTGTGCCAGCGTATTATGTACAAATCCACTTACAAACAGTTAAAATAAGCAACTGAAAGCATGAATGAGATTCTACCATACAGTACTCTCACACAGCCAAAGCTAGTTTATTTTACAAGATGAGTCTTTCGCATTAATCATTTTCTCAAAGCCCAGTAAAAACAGCATGAACTACTTAAGCAAAATTTAAGAGACAACTTACAAAATAATATTTGCATAGCACTGTAAATCTGCGTATTCATTGGGGGCACAGTTCTTCTTAGTTTAGAAACTACGCTAGGTGACAGTGGTTTGGGTTTTTTTCAGTAATAGGTTTTATCCAGATTCAGACGCATTTATTTTTTTTTTCCGAACATCATAAAACCAAGCGTAGGAAATAACCGTAAAAACGTACAAAAAATATATACACATGCACAGTCAATGCGTACCCTGTAGAGAGTTTTATTCCCCGTTGGATTTGGCTACCGCTGGGAACGCGGCGCGTGCCGGTCCCGCCAGCCGCCCGGGCCGCGGCGGCCGGTGCTCCCGGCCGGAGGCTTCCAGGAAAGCTGCGGTGCTTGCTGGTGACGGGTGGGATGGGGGAAGGCGCCGGGCGCCCCCCACACGTCGCCACTCGCGGCTCGGGCGCAGCGGGAGCAGGGGGGCCCGGCAGGCAGGGCCCGCCCGGGCGCACGGAGGCAGGTGGGAAGTGAGGTCTGTGTAAAGCGGTTCAAGCCTTGGAAAGCAGAGCTTCACTCCTAACCTGTGCTGCCCATCCTTCCTCCCCTCACACGTTAGACCTACTAAGTCATTTATTTACTTATTTATTAATGCTTCAGCTGCTAGCGGAGGTTGTGAAGCTTCTCAGCCACACACCCGCCCTCAGCCTCACCCAAGGCCTCCCCAAAGTTCAGGTGAACAAACTACTTCGCCCAAGTTTCTCAAAACCAAAGAGTAGCTTGCAACTATATAGTGTTCTTTTAAAAAATACAGGTAGTGTTCTATAAACTTACATAGGCTAACGATAAAAGAAATGTGATGTTTAGATTACGGATGACAATTCCTGATTCGTAGAGGGGCGGGGTATTTTCATGCTAGTTTCTGGTGAGTAGCAAACACAACACAGCCCCCGTAACACTGACTTCTCCTTCAAAACGATAGCAGCTAAAAAAGAATAAATAAATCTGTGAGGATGCTGGTGGAGAGATTGATGAGAAAAGTCAGACAAACTATTTGCCAGGTTAACGACGAGGGAGCAGAGCACAGTAGAAGCCACCATGCGCAGCGAGGAGACAGGTCCGTGAGGACCAGGTGCGAGCCCTGGCGCAGCCTCCGATGCCGGGTGAGCGGCCAGAGAAGGTCACGTTTGGACTGGGGAGCAGAACTTGCCTGCCCTGAACTCGTCCGGGCAGCTCCTGGCATTTCCCGCCGTGTCTCAGGGCACGAAGGCGGCCGCGGGTTCCTCCTCCCGCTGTACGAGGCGCCGCTCGGCCCGTTACCTGCCTCACACGGCCGCCCCACACAGCACCAGCGGCTCTGGGGCAGCCCCTTTTGGGCACCGGACTTCAGAAGGAAGGGGGGCAGGAAGGAAGGGAGGCAGGGAGCCAAGCACACGTTCAACATGACCACGGGACGGCCCTTGGGAACAGGCACAGAGCAGGGCGCGCAACGTCCGCTGCCACGGACCGCACGGAGCCGCCTCCCTGCCGGGCCGTCCCGGAGGCGCTGGGGGCCCCAGGCCTGCATCCAGTTTTCAGAGGGGACCTGAAATGTGGATGTCGCCACTTCCCGCTGCGCTGGGCGGCAGCAAGGGAGTGAAAGGCGCTAGGGCTGCATCTGAGCACCTTGGCCGCGGGCCTGCCCAGCAACTGCCTCTCCGAGAGGCCCAAACCTGGGACCACGTCACACTTCAGTTGGGAACACACTGCCGCACCGGGAGCCTCGCGCCCCACGGCGCCGCGTCACACCGAGCAGGCTCCTGCCCCGGTGCCGCGAGGCAGAGCGCCGGCGCTCCGGCGCCGCGGGGCGGCTTCGCGCGGCCGGGCTGCGAAGCCCCGCGGAGCAACGCGCGGGAAAGGCAGGCAAGGACGCAGGCATGAGGGGCAGACAGGCCTCACCGCGCCTGGGAACACCGGGACAAGGTAGCAGCCACGATCACTGGTCAGCAGTTCGGTGTAGAGCCCTTTGAGGTAAGTTAAAGCTTAAAGTGGGGTCATCTCCCACGCGCTCTGTGCCCAAGGCACGTTCAGCCCTCAGCGAGCACCAGAGAGCGGCAATTCCTACGGAGTCTGCCCCTCTGGACAGGGGCGATGCGGGCGCCAGCACCTCTGCGGCCTCGGAACGGCGCAGCCTGCTTTGAGAGCAGCCCCGCTGCTGCTCACGGCAAGGCCGAGCCCCACAGCCTCTCTCCACAGCCAGTCTGCAAAACCACGCGGCTTCCGAGCCCGTGCGGCGCTCCGGGAACAACACCTTCCAAACCCATGGGCAAGAACGTGGTATTTAGCGCGGTACCTAAACAGCCAAGCAGGAAATGAAGGGTTTGAAAGGTGGGGATGCGCCTACAGCACTGGGTCTGATTAAACTGACAGACAGCGTGGTTGAAGAGCAAAGACAGAAAGCATGATATATTTGTGTTTATTATTGCTCTCAGAGGGCTTGGTAGTCAAATATACAAGCTAGGACCTATTAAACAGAAGAAAATAGTGTAAGATATAAAAGCTATGCTCGCTTTCCCCATCTAAGCCACCTGCTAGTCTTCATTAGTTACATTAACTTCAGCTATTTCCCCATCACGTTAATTTATACATACTCTGTGTATGTGTGTATATATATTTATATATGTATAAAAATCCTATTTGATGAGATGAAACTCAAAACGAAGAGATTTGTGCTGTTTTTATACTATTTTGTGCACTGCTGAATTATTTCCGTTTTCAAAATGCTTACTGATATGTCTGCTTAGAAGAGCAAAATTTAAGCAAATGATATTTTATTACATTTTCCAAAACAATGCATGACTAATAAGTTATGATAAGAAAATACGAAATGTTGACTGTTCTCCCCTTGATGCACATGCACTAATCCCGTGATTCCTACGAGGGAGTTGCATGCACTGAGAGGAGAAAAAAATCCCATAAAGAGAAAGGCTACTAATTTCCTTCCTCCTTAAACATCTCCCCTCTTCTTAATGCGAAGGGTCTTATTTTGTGAAGTTCTTGTTGGGCCCCTCAATATACTGCAGAAAAGGTCAGTGTAAAACATAGGCTACGGTCAGCTTGCTTGGCAAGCTTCGCTTTGCTAAACCAGTACAATTTCCATGTACTCATTATCACCTTCAGAAAGCAGGACTACAGCGTTTGTAACAGCTCTCTAGCAACCGGAAATTAAACCCACTAATGAATTAAGTAATAAAAGAGGAGGAGAAAAAAAGAAAACACTGGTTTTGGTCCTCTGATCAAAACAAAAAAGAGTGGAAAGCACAAGGTGCTAACACTGCCGCGGGCTGCTGCCCAAATGCTGGTGTGGGTCTAAGAGAGGACACACAACATAGGGCAAAGCCTTCAAGTGCTCTTGTGAAAAGACACCCAAGAAAAACCAAGTGCATGACAGAACAGTGATTAATGACCCCCAGTAAAATATTTTTCTAAGTTATGAAATTACTCTCCTAATGTTTAAAAGCAGAGGGCGACCTGTGGGAGAAGAGGCTACATTCCAGCAGTTTAAGAGTAAATATGAAAAGAAGGTAAATTATTACTCTCTTATCTTGGTTACTAGAGCAAAGATGAAAATAATGATCAGTGCCTTGATAAGATCTGTTCTCTATGGAACTGAGATAAGCAGCCTCATGGCAGCTGGGCTAAAACTTGTGGGGCAGCTTCTGCACTCAGCTGTGCAGCTGCAACCCCTTCCAGCAGCTTTTGTGTGTGGCTAAATGCAGAATTTGGCCTTCAGACCTGACCACGTCACTAGTCTCCACCTGTCTGCAAGTAATTCCCCAGCTACGTTTACAGCAGCAATCTACAACATCTCAAAATGTGCGTTTGGAGAGAAGAAAAAAAAACGTACAAAGGTACATCACAATTCTGACCTCTAACTTTCAATGAAAAAAAGAAAAATTGAAAATCAACAGGCAAAACTAATGTTATTTAAAATCCCTGAAGAGATCCCAAACTTACTCGAGTGCTTAACAGAATGGCTCACCTTGCATTATGCTTCACATTAACAACTAAAGCACAACCAGGTACAGAGTGCGGCACAGCCTGTTGGTGGAGCACACAAGGTAAGGCCCCATCCCCGCCTGCATCGATGGCAAAACTCTCCTTAAAAGCTCAAGAGGTGTCAGGATTGGAAGTCTGACTGCTCCCAACCTCTCCTTTTAGAGTTACGTTGAGTCAAAGACGGCTTCTTGAAAACAAACTACTGTGCAAGTGTCTGCTGCTGTCTCCCAGTTGACAGAGAGAGATGGCTTGAATGGGACTTTGGTGAGGACAGACATGAGCAGAAATAAAAGGAGGAAACGTCAGGACAAGTGAATAAACTTCCTTCTTTGTACAACTCCAAGTCCCATGGTCGCCATTCATTCAGAAACCCAAGTAAGCCCAAACAGATTCAGAGTTACATACACGCATGACGGAGAGCAGGGCAAACCACACTCGAGACCAATGTGGTATGCTGAGTTTAACCTGAGCCTTGAGCAGCTGGCAGGAGATACAATGGGAAATTTACACCATTTTAATGCTAGTGAATCTGCTCTGCAGAACGTGCCCGTCGGCGAGGAGCTGCTCCCATCCGAGCTCCGCTATCCGTTCCCTGGCGTTACAGGAGCTGAAAGATGTTGCCTGAAAGTAAGAAAATGTCAGGGAAGCCTACAAATGGGAGTTCACCTGCGGCCAGGACAAGGCAGCCTGACAAAACAACACTAACAACGAGTATCTGTCAGTGAATTTAAGGGTTGTTTCTTTTGTTTTTTTCCCTGGAGCATTGATTAAAAAAAAAAAAAAAAGTTGGAAATCAACAAACATTACGTTGGCTTTAGCAAGAGGAAACATTCAGTGGCTCCTGTTGTAAAAGCAAGCGTAGAGCTCTTGCAGGAAACCTATGTGTTCAGTCAGCTGAAGATGCACATGGCCATGTCCAGTCCCCCCTTTTACCCCTCCCACCCCCACGAGCCCACAGCAAGAAAAATTAGTTTCTTTTTTCTCCAGATTTGATGCCATAGTTTGACTACCGTAATCCTGAAACAGGCAGAAAGTTGATGCTTTCGCTTCAGTTGATGCCTCCAACTTCTTCATTCTTGGCTCAAGTTTTATTCATTAATATTAGTCATCAGTTATTAAGAAAAAGATAGTTTCTAAGTGTTTTTTGTTGTTTGTTTTTTTAACTGAAGTTAATTGGATACCACAGTCTGGTTACATGTGCTGAGCTGCAGCTGTCAGTTACTCCTTTTTCTTGAATTCTTGGTTGCCATAGCTGGAGCCTTTTTCTATTTCAGTTACTCCTATCAGTCTACGAACTCCGAAGGAAGCTTTAAAATACAACAGAAAAATGGGAGGCACGTTAAAGCCATTAAAAGATTCAGGAAGTTGCAGTCAAACACACAAGCAGAACAAACACGAGTTACCCTAAACCTAAGAAGCAGCAGTGTCTACGGGCCACACACTGATCACACACAGGTCAGTTGTTACCAAAAGAGGATGACAATCTAGATTTAAAAATATCACTAATGCTCCTACTAACTGTACTGCAAAGCCTGGAAACGGCAATGGGTTTTATTTGCTCTCCCTCCCCATCCGTTTCTTTTTTTTTTTCTAATCATTGACAGGATATGCAGTAAGAGCACCTTCTCCTCCTTGTGTCATAATATTGGGCTGCAAGAGCATTCACTCCTAAAGATATAAGCTACATCTAAGATATAAAGGTGAGTCTGTCCGGATCAAAGTTTTCCAGACACTCAGAATGCTGCTACACAAGACAAAAAGTCTAGGGAGCAAACCCTCAATTTCTATCCCAGTATCTTTTCTGCAAATCCCATTCACATTAATTGATCCTCTCAGCTTATCAAAGATAATGGATCCCACCTTGTCCCTCTGGGCTTAGCATCTTCTCCTCAGCTTTTCTTACCTGCTCCAACAAATCCCAGGAATGCAAGGATAAGAAGAGGTGATCCACTTGCAAAAACTCCAAAGCCAAAGGTGAAGAGAGGAGACAGGAGAACTGTGGCCCAGAAGAGAAAGTTTAGGAGAGTCCACGGTCTTCTAGGAGGTTTAAATTGCTGGCCAGGGAAAACCCCTTCTTGATTATACATCTCTTGCAAAGCATCCTACATGGAAGAGAAGACGGACAAAAACATGTTCCTAACGTTTCCACAGAGCAAGCCAAGGCCAGCGAAGCCCAGGAGAGCAGCAAGGTGCCTCTCCGAGGTGAACACTTCCCCAGAGAACTCGGCAGCCGTTGTCATCTGCTGACACTAACCTGGGCACTTCCACCTCCTGCCAAGGCCACCGGATGCGTAGCAGCCCTTCCAAGGGGATCCTGGCCACGGTCAGCAGCTGAAACAACACCCGTCTCCCCACTACCAAATGCCTTCCCCTTTGCTATGAATTTCTTAGGAAGTGGGGGCAGTTGCTGGCCAGAGAGCAGTTCAGACTCTGCCTGCCCCTTGGCTGCATGTTTTTCCTTCCTGTTTTCATTTTTGGAAAGGTCAGCACGATTCAGGAAAGCACAGCAGAAAACTGCTGCGCGTACAGCCAAAAATGCTGAGTAAAGCCCAAAATAAACAGCCCAGGCAGCGTTTTAACGTGAAGCAAAGGTACTGGCAACCAGTTTGTCCTGGGAAGCTTCTGAAACTTATACAGGATGGCTCAAGTAAGGCTCTTTTTCATGTTTTTCCCCCCACCTAAGTTACTTTTCTTTTAGCTTTCCTTACCAGGGGCTAAAAAGCTCAGGACACTGCCTGCCAAAGACACATCCTTTTGACGATACTCCCTTTATTTTGAAGATTCCAGTTAAAACAAACTGCTAGCACCATAAGATCCATACATAAAATACCTGCCTACATAAGTAACCTCTCCCCTAGCACCATCTGACACCAGAGCTGAATGCAGATATAGCCAACAGCAGAAAAAGCCTCCATCAAGATACACATTTAAGGTTCCCCACTCAAGCCTGCGTTAGGGCTGGGCGACCTTAAGTCCAGTCTTCCTTCCTCTCCGCATAGAGCTTAAAACTGTCACCAATAAATTAATCATCTCGAGGAAATAAAACAAAAAAGAATTGAGGAAAAGCTCCGAGCGCTTGGAAGACACTCCGACCACGGGCTACACCAGTCTCTGGCAGCAGATCTCGGGGACTGTCTGTACCGTGTCACACACTGCACAGATACTGCCAGGAGGCAGAAGGAAAGCGATGGCAGGAGAAGGAAAGCAGAAAGGAATGAGGACAGCTGTGGCTCAGCTGCCCTTCACAAACTGTCATCATTCTTCCCAAGTGGCTGAAATCATCTGCAGGGGAAGTGGAGCCTGTAGAAATGCAGGGCAGACACAAGAATACAAAATGATGGCAGAGGGATATTAGCCTTGCCCGGCGTGGGTTTCCCTCTGAATCCCATGCTGCTCCTTTGCAATTTGAGATGTTCTTACTAGGCACCTTGCCGTGGCCAGGGGCCCAAGGGCCGGGCTCCCCCAGCGCTGGTTTGAGCCCCTCCTCTCAGCAATATGAGGGAGGACTGCCAGTTTTCACAAAATATTCTCCGCTCCTCAGTCACTCCGGTGGAGGAGAGTGCACCACTGCCCTTGTGAAAATCTGGAAGGGAGGAAAGCAAAGCCATTTACCTTTTCTTGGTAAAGCTTATGAAGCCAGTTTGCAGCTTCCTTTTCATCTTGAGGGATATCTTCCAGAGGAAATCTCCTGGTTTATTAGAGAGAGGCAGAAAACAGGATTAAAGAAAAATTCAGGTGTTTGACTTACAACCTCTATTAGAAGGTCTAATATAAGACCTTCTATTCAACACCAGGCACAAGCTTTCAAGTTCTTAAGGGTGAAGAAGACCTGAGACTTGATCAAATCCTGATTCTCCACCTAAAAACTCAAATTCCCAAACCCAAAGAAACTGCACCGTCTCCCATCAATCTCAGAGTCCATCAGTAAAAAAACAGCAAAACAAGTAAAAAAAAAAAACACACAAAAACACATGTGACAAAATCCAGGATAAAGTTAATTATAATTTGTTAGTGGAGGAAAAAAAACCCCGCATTTTAGGAAAATGGGGATTTTTTTTTCCCTTGGCCCTCTTGTACATCCCAGCAGTGAGAGCAAGCCTGTGGTCTCTGGGAGGACCCACAGTGATCCCAGATAAAACTTATCTGCTACCTAGGTTTGCTATATATTTTACCTATATATTTTTTAACCTATATTTGCCTATACATTGTCCCTAGGTTTGCTCCCTATTCAGTCGGGACGTGCGTTCTTGCCGCAGGCAGTGAGCAGGGGAAGGGTTTGCTGGGCCCACGCGCGGGGAAGGGCCGGAGCGGTGCGGGAGCGGCGCAGGGCTCCGGCCTCCCCAGCAGGGATCCCGACGCTGTGGCCACCTTCCCAGCGGGGCTCCGCTCGGGAAGGCTGAGCCCGCAGCTCAGGCTGGTCGCAGGGATGCAGCGGGACAGGGAGAAGCCCGACCGGCGAGTCTCTGAGCCAGGCGGAGAGACACCATTGGGAAAAACACAAGTCAGAGATGGTTGGCCAAGGATTGGGCCCGGTTCAATGGCCCAACGCTTCCAATACATTTCTGCCTTCCCACAAACCAGTCAAATCTATTTTTTTCCCTTACATATTCCCCTTTAATAGCTCTACCAGGAAGAGCCACTCAACTAACACAAACAATGCTCCACAAAGGCTTGAGGAGAAGGCGTTTGCTGATGCTCTGCTAAGGCTGTCACTCCACGAGGATCACCACAAGGGGGTACTCACAGCAAGAGCATTTGGTCATTTGGGTAATGACTCAGAGGGCAGACTAGATCATCTGCCAAGGCTAAGCTTCTGACCCCCGTGCAGGGTCAGAATTGTTACCTGCACAGTTATCTGTGCATTTTTTGTTGTGCAGAACTGGTTTTGTTGTGGTTTTTTTTTGTGTTTTTGTTGTGCAGAACGGTTACCTGCACAGTTATCTGTGCAGGTAACTGCACGTTCCTTTTACCTTACTTCGCTTTACATGGGATCAGACGCTTCCGTTCTCTGATCTAAGCCAAGATTCTCAGCACATTAAGGAAACAATCAACTTTCAACAAAATGACTATAGTAATAATTTCCTCGATGTCACAGCATCCTCCCCAGAGGAGAGAGAAGCCTTTAAGTGTAAGGAAGTATCTCGAGAAGGTTGATTCATGCCACAGTCACAATTTAAAGCCAAAATGACCTGAGCAACATAGTAATTAGTTCTTTAATAGGGCACAAATAGTCATTTCACCCGGCTACATCATTGCTCTTCAGCAGAATTTTATAAACCCAAGACTACTGAAGATGACATCGCTGCTCTTGCTTCCCACCACCTCACAGACTCACAGAATGGTTAAGGTTGGAAGGGACCTCAGAGGTCATCCAGTCCAACCCCCTGCTCACGCAGGGACACCCAGAGCACGGGGCACAGGGCGGCATCCAGGCGGGTTTGGAAGATCTCCAGAGAAGGAGACTCCACAGCCTCCCTGGGCAGCCTGTGCCAGGGCTCTGGCAGCCTCACAGTGAAGAAGTTCTTGCTGGCCAACGACCAAGACGAGCTTGCCTGCCGGCCAGCAAGCTAGAGGACATTAACCGGATGCAGCCGTGCGTTCCTCGCAGCCCCAGCGGGATGCGGGGCGCGCGCTGATGCTCAGCGTGGGGCTGCACGCGGCCAGCGTCTCACGCCGCTCTGCTACCTCACCTGGTTGTTCCCTCCCAAGTCACCCGCTCCTCAGCGGCAGCGCTTCTGCCGAGCGTGACTCTCTCTCCCCATCACCTCCAGAGTTTTTCTGGTGGAAAGACTAAAATCTCATGGAAGCTGGATGGCACTGGAGAGCAGCCCTGGAACAGCCACCCTTCCCTCCTGAGGCTGCAGCACGTTGTCTTCCCTGGGCTAGATTTTCCCCTCAAAACTGTTCCTGCTGCCCAGAGGCACCGCAGGAGATCAAGGGGTTTCCCCAGAGCCTCTCACCCCCATGGGCTCCGCTGTGTCTCTGTGAGCGAGACACGCTGCAGAACAGGGACCCAGCGTCCCAGGGGTGGAGGAGGCAGGTGGCAGCTTTTAATTATTACTTTTTTTTTAAAACATGATCAACCTCATTGTTTGCCAAAGTGTGGGATAAGCCCTCAAAAAAGCACACATGATGAGCTGTCAAAAGAGCGAACCAGAAAGAACAACTGGGACCATTTGTCACCCCAGGCATAAAAGGTGGAAGAAGAAATTCAGCAGGGAAGGTCCAAGCTTCTGTGGTCACAGGGACACCGTCAACGCAGAGACAAACAAGCAGAAGTCAAGAGAAAATCGGTGCACGTGAGCATGTGTATCCGTGGTGTGGAGAGAGGTGTTAGGAGCTGTTCTGCCAGGCAAAAGCCCAACTGCAAGGAACGAGCCACGACATTCATACAATGTCTGCATTTCAGCAGTATTTAACTCCTAAGCTGCTAATCAAACCATGTGAGAAGAGGAGAGAAACTGGCACAGTAAGGAACTTCACATCCCTTATTATCCTTATTAAGGCTGCTCTTGTTGGACAGGCCATTTGCACCACGTATAAGGTGCTCACAAAGGCCTGGGAAGGGGATAGAATACTTGGCTTTCTGTTCCCAGCAGATTTAGGAAAGAGCAGACGAGTGTCCTTGCTTCACAAAATTTGTGGAAACGCTGGAAAGACCGTGTGGACGTCGTCCCGACCTGGAAATCTATCTACCCAGTGCTCTCTGTCTTGCTGGGTGATGTCACTGGCTCCCAAGCACAGAACCAGAACAAAGCAAAGGGAAAAACAGAAGGGTCTTTGTGATCTGCAGAGAAACTGCAGGACAAGGAAAAGGGGACTATGGCAGAGGACACTTCCCTCCAGATTTTGAATACATTTCAACTTGCCAAAATAAGCATCTTGGGGCTCACCTCCATCATCATATGCTTACCTTACACACATATCTGCTTCGTATTTCTTTCCATAAAGAATTCCTAGTAAAGATGGGTTCTTGTTTCCTCTGAAATTTAGTGTTACATCATACACTGCTGAAACTGCGGTGGGGGAAAAAAAGAAAAAGGCTGTTACCTCAGCATCTCTCACAACCATGTCGCCAGTGTCCTCGCATTAGACAGCAACAAGCTCTCATTTTGTGTGTTGGAAATTTATAAAACAATTTTATTTCATCTGCATCAGCCACCTGACATGCCCATCCAAGCAGCACCTGGGCTACCAGCGATGAGACTGGATGAACCAGGCAACAGGGGCATAGACGAGTTCATTATTTTTTAAAACTGATCTCTAAGTTACGTGGCACAAATTAAGTTTAATACACCAAATATTTTCACTAATCATAATGGATATAATGGAAATCAGAGCATAAAACACTGTGCTACGTAACATGGTCTACCAAATACCACATTATAGATAATGCTAGGAACAAGTAATAGCTTGCCAAAATACCTGTTCCCCTGAGACACTGGACAGCAGTGGTGAAACCTTTGGTTCTGGGCAGCAGATGATACTTGAGCTTGGGCAGCCCCTTGGATTCAGCTACCTCCATGCTGATACGGTGCTTGGTCTCTGTGAAGCGAGTGCCTTCACAGTACAGGAGAAACTGGAATGGGACAGAAGGGGAAAGCAGAGATAACCCGTGAGCACAGAACAACCCGGGCAGGACGCTGCCGGCTTCTGCAAAGCTCACGCGTGCCCGACGCGCACGGCAGACACGCCTCAGCTGCCCGCTCGCTTCGCTGCGTCCCAGGCATGAACACCTCTGCTCACCTCACTCAGAGGTGGATGAGATTTCAACTTAACAGCACAGGTCCCAAATTCAAGCCTACAAAAGCTCAAGCGGTTATCCATGAAAAACTTGCAAAAATAAAAATGGCAAGAAATGCGACTGGAACTTGCAAATTTGCACTTGCAAAAAACTGCAAAAATCTCGGCGAGATTGCAAAAATGCAATTGGCACTTGCAATTTGCACTTGCAAAAATACAAATTTCTAAGAGCTCTGGCTGCCAGCAGACTCAACTGCAAACCAGAAAAAGCAAGAAGTCAAAAGCTTCTGGGGAAAACCTTCAGTCACTACCTACCTCCTTTACAACTTTCTGCATGTGACAAGAATTACTCATTTGAAGACAGACCAGCCTGAAAGATTTCCTTGCAGCACTTGTACTGGTTGTGCCCTGGAGCGGGGCCTTCCCTAAAGCCTTCCCCTCGCTCGCCTTGCAGATGAGCTGTCCGACTGGCCCGTGAGAAACTCCCGATTCTCCACCAAAACCCCAGTCTTGGCACTTTTAATTGGTAGGGTTTTCCCTTTTAGCTACTCAGGATGATATATTAAATGAAATTATGCTCATAACCATTAATTCAAGCAAGTAAGTAGCTTAAAATTGGTTGTGCAGATGATTATGCTTTATATTCTTGTAATAATAGAAACATCACAAATGGCACATTCACTTCGTACTAGTCAAAGCTTATGTTTCACTATTTATTTCGACAAACTACAGGAAAACACCGAAATTCACTTAAAATGAACAAATAAAACCACTTAACGTTTTACTGCATTATTGCAGTAAAATCTAATGGCCCTGCACATAACGAACCACAGATGTTTCACCCTTGATTTCAAATAATTTCAAATAATGACAAAACAAAAAGCAAAGCTTCAGAAGCCAGGGCAAGCTCCCCATCTGTTTGCATAGAGACTTGCTGGGCAATCTGTAATTTTATACATCCAAGAATGTACCAACACAAAAACTTCCTCTCAAAACCTATGGTTTATTCAAACCTCCTCCCAGAATACACACACACACACGCACACACACACAAACACACTCTTACACACACACTTTTCCAAGAATATACAAAGCAAAACAGAAAAACACCCACATGGCTTGTCTGCCTTTTTAGTCTACTTCAGAAAATAATAGCTTAAGGTTATGCAGACAGTAGTTAAGTTATACAGACAGTACTTAAGTACGGACTGTTATTTATATATTTTTTTAAACAAAAGAATAAAGGCAGGAGAAGTTTAGCCATACTTTTGTCTAAACTAGCAAGCATTGTACAAGTCGGACGTGTAAATTGTTTTCAAGCTTGGGATCATCTCCATGTGCCTGAGCCTTCCCAATGAGGTTTCTTCCTCCCAAGCCAGCAGAGCAATTCTTCCCAAATACCTTCCCTCAACCCTCCTGGGGCCAGACACGTTTTCCCTGGCTATGTGACACGGAAGCAGGGAGAGGAGCCTCCCTCCTCCACGGTGCCACATAGGTACCTCCTTCCCCGCTCCGCTTTTAGCGCCGTCGATGCTCCAGGAGAAACCTGGCACTTACCCACATGTATTCAGGATAATCAGAGAGGCGCTTTAATCCTTCAATCACTGTGTCCCTGTCTTCTTCCCATTTTCTTTTGCAGAAGACGATCTCGAGGAAGTACCACGTCCAGCCAATGAGGGGCACGTACAACAGTTCTCGTTTAGCAAGGACTTTGGAACTCTTGGAGGAAAAGAAAAACGACAACCCAGAAGTGTCATTTGCTGGTTCATACAGCGACACCAAACACAAAACATCACGCTAAGGATGATGGAGACCTAGCAGGGTTACGCATGGCAACCCAAAGATTAAGGCGCTGGATGGGCTGAACAGGAATGGGAGGATGGATTGAACATGGACACGGAGTCCCACGGATGGAGGGAGAGCTCAGGGCGCCACGTACCCCCAGCACTCCGAAGCGCTCCGTCATCGTCCAGCCGCACAGGAAGTCGATCTCAAAGTTGTGGTTCAAGATGATGATGACGTGCTCCTTCCCAAAGGTATCCACCGTAGCCTGGTCGGAGAACAAGGTGCACTCCGTGCCCGACCACCACTCCAGCAACATGACCAGCTCTGGCGAACGGCAGGGACACGGAGAGATGGGTTAGACGGGATGCTTGCAGAGACCCTTTTGCCATTTCATCCATCTACCTACCTACCTACCTACCTACCTACCTATTATTTTAGCATTTTCTCTCCAGCCCAATTCAATGCCAACTTCTTCCGACTCCCGACACCACCGTCACCTTTTCAGTCCAGCCCACTACAGAGGGAAGGAAAGCCTGGACCAAATCACACCACTATCCTCATGCAGTAATTGGGGCACTAGATATGTACATCATGGGCGATTTAGCAAGGTTTAAAACAGCAACAAATTTACACCGTCTATTCTGAATATGAAATATCATGAGCATCAAAAATAAAGCAATCTGCTTGCGAACAGACCGCTGAGGCGGTGATTGCTCCACTGGACAAGCCCGCTTTCCCCCAGGTGGGATACAAATTATGCACAGATCCAGCCTAATGTTTTTACTCAGCACGGAGCAAGCTTTATGGAGCAGACAGACCAATAAAGGGCTTTTAAATGGCTATGATACCACAGACCTTCTGTGATACAGTTTGGCACAGGGACACAGGCCTTAAATCACTCCAGATTACAGTCATCTGCATGGAGTCAAAAGCACCAGAAGATCAGGCTATTTAGCAACATACCTGGGCACGGCCAGGAATAGCAACTGTCCCCCTTCCTTGGCCTTCAAGAGGAGAAATGGGATGAGGGGCTTCGCCTCGGTCTTCTCCAGCTTTTCACTACTCCAGTCCCTCCCCCTCTATTCTGTACATTTCCTTCATTACCCATGCTTATTTTTCACCACTTTCTTCATAATGAAACACCCCAAACTACCTAAGTTGTACATGCAACAAATGTAATTGCCATGGTTAGCCTACTTCCCTAATTTCGGTTCCAAGAGGCAGGCAGAAGTCCTTGTCTCACAGAGTACCTATGAGGGCTGTAAGGATGGTTCATCCTCCCAGCAGGAATGTTTGTTTCCATACCAACTCCAGCCCATTGGTACTGTCTCATTTTAATGAGTTATGGAAGCAATACAAATTTAGTATTCTAAATATTATTCCCAAAGTTCTGCATCCCTGCGCATCTCACCCTGTGTACGGGAAGGCCCCGGGTTTGCCAAACGGAGGAGGCTCTTCCTGCACCAGGGCTTCCAAGCAGCAGGATCACAGCTCTGCAGACTCTGTTTCACTTGCATTCCCTGCACGTCCATATATCTACCAGGCCGTTATCCTGTAGCATTTTTTCAGGACTCACTCATTTGGAAGCAGGGGCAAGTTCTGCATCTTTTTGCTCCAGAGAATATAACCCTTCCAAGTGATGCTCAAGAACAGCACCTTACATCCCCCTGAGGTTCCTGGGATGCCTTTTTAGCTCCGTGTCCCCTGGGAACACCGTAGCCCCGTGCACCTTTCCCGCCTCCGTTAGCCTGACTCAGTGAGAGGCAGGGGCAGGGAGAACATCCCTGGTCAGAGCGCGGCTCCCATGGGTGCTCAGCACAACAGGCTGCACCCCATGCAGCACCCTCCGCTGCTTCCCTTTCCCTGCTCTCCACAGCCCGAGGACCACCATGTCCCGCATCCACCACACCTGTATTTTGCTCTGTCCAAGGAAACGCAGCCGCACGCGAGTCTCCCCCTCAACATCAGAGGGAAGCTCTGCCGAGGGAGGCGCAGGCGAGTTGCTGCCTGAGCACTTCTCATCCCCGTCCCCCTCAAACAGCAGGGGAGGCTTCGCCCGGAGATTTGCCAGGGTTCGTACTGGAACAGACGGGTTGATGAGCCAGAGAATATGAGGAAACAAACTGCCTTTTACAAGCATACCGATAAATGATGCAACTAAAACAAGGAGAGGGGTCATCTCCTTTAGTTTTTTTTTCTTTTTTTTCCTGTTTGTGCGTGTGGGGCTACTTGGCTGGTGCTGATGGTGTCACAGCTCTGGCTGGGCTGAGCAAAGGAGGCGCGAGGCTTTGCGGCCGCACGCGCCGTCGCTGCGTCGAGCGCCGCCTCGGCCCGGCAAACACCCCCCCTGCTGCCGCTTCCAGCAGCAATTCCAAAGGAAATGGCCCTACAGCCTCACAAGGCATTCGAGGCCAAAGCCAGCAAGCAGGCACGGCTCATCTCCCAGCCCGTTTGGAAGCCACGGACGGTCATTTGAAAGCACCAAGATCTGGGAGACCATCCTTGCAAGCAGGCTCTACCCAGAGGCATGAGTCATCTGCAACGGAGTGAGCGTGCGGGAGCCTGGATACAGATCCCCCTTGGGAATTAAACACGTGAAGCGCTCGTTTTTAGGGCGCAGTCTGGCACAAGCCTCCAGCACCAACCTGCCCCAGGTCCCGGTGGGAGCTCTGCAAGGTGCCGTGACGGGCTCATTGGCCCAATACTACCCTTAAATAAAGCCATTCGCTCCCTAAACGGCTTCGAAGCAAGACTTCACCTATTTGAGATGAGATGCAGCAAGCAGAAGGCCTTGCTTTCTCTAGAGCACAGTGTATGTGGGCACACAGGCACCCCTGCGTGTCTATTCCAGCACACACGCTCCTCGGCCAGGCTGGCAGAGCAGCTTTGCATACAGAAAACCATGATAAACAGAGCTCTGGCATGGAAGTTATCAGCTTAAAAATAAAGATATTTAAATAAGTGACCAAAATCTACCTTCTGGAATGGAATAGGAAACTACAGAGTCACTGTCCAAAGGCTTCCATGTAACAGAATATGTGTCAGGAAGGGCAGCACTTGAGCCACTGCGTTTACAGGGCTTGCTTGTTTTGTTATAAATCACAATTGGAGAGCCTGCTCTCTCAGTGCTTCCGTGAGAGGCTATCAGCACTGCTCTGGCCAATGCAACATTTACATTCGTTTTCATAGTTTAATTTCTTACTCATTTAATTTACAGAGTAGTCTGCAACACAAGGGGTTACTCTCAGTGAAATCCCATCACCTGCTCAACTTTTCTGAACCTTTTGTAAGAACAGGGTAGAGGATTTTCAGTGTACAGAACAGACAGACAACAGCATTTAAAAGGGGATCTCTGTACACCCAGTATCAACTTGGAGGAATCAAGAGTCTAAAGCTGTAGCCCTCATCGGTACAAGCAGTACCAACCATCAGAAAAGCCAGGCTATTTGTGCAACAAGAGTTTTCAGGACACATTAGGCTGTAGGTTATTAAAAGGACATTAAGGATTATTTCCAAGTAAAACACACCCCCTTCAACCATAACTTCAGTTATATACACATCCTTCCAATACTAAATGTTTTCTCCTGACAGTTTGCCAGCTGTTCTCGACTCGGTTTCCTTTCTCCTTCCCTTTCTCCTGTGCTTCTTTGATAGTCCGAGTAGGTGGAATAAAAAGCCCAGGAAGGACGAGGTTCAACAAGCTTAATGAGCAATTGAACTGGACTTAACTGCACTAGAACTGAACCAGGAACTCATCAAGGATGTTTGCTGGTGGTCCCTCACGTCTGTGCTTTGGGAATTTGGGTGCCTGTTAGCCGACTGCCCAGCTGTAACGCGAGTGCTCATCGACACCGGGCGCCCAGCAGCTCCGCCGAGGCGGGTGGCCGTGCACATGGGGAGGGATGGAGAGAGGAAACAAACTCCATGACTCACCACTGAAAAAGGAGGTGACATCTGGATTAAGGAGCCTCTAACCACCTGTTTCAGAAATCCAATGCCTTCCTGAGCTGTATGAGGAGGAAAAACTAAAGCATGCACAGCAAAGAAGTTTTTTGCTAGCCTGCAAGAGGCAAGTAGCCTAGACCTGCTCACCAGACGCGCGAGGCAGGCAGAAGAAAGTCACCCACAAGAGCAGAGGTTGGTGGCACCCGCAGACCCCACAGCTACGAAAGGCCCTTGGAGCTGCCCTAGGACCTGGCCACGAAGCTCTCCGCGTTGGGTGCCAGAGACAGGCACCTCAGGCCGCAGAGCACGCGGTCAACGTGGGCTCTCGAGCGGGTGCTCAGCGCAGCACCCATGCCGAGTACCTGAAGCCGACTCTGGGCTCCTCCTCCCTCCCCACGGCACCTAACACAGGCCCTTCACACACGTGATACGGGGTGAAGATGGTGCTGAAACAGAGGCAGCAATTTCCTGCCATTCGAGGTACAGTGTGTGTGGGGAACGGGGCAAGTTTACTTTGCATTTCTCTTGAATATCAAAGTCACCGTCAGAAGTCAAAGTCACCAGTAACAGGACGTTGTTTTTGTTGTATTTCAGTAAATCACGGCTGCTTTGGACTTCTCTGAAGAAAACGTCTGCCACAACCTTATTAGTCTTCCAACTCGCGTGTGTGTGTTAAATACATATATATGTACACACACACTCAGATATGTCTTAAAGAATCACAAAAGAGTTGGGGCTGGAAGGGACCTCTGAAGATCATCTGCCCCGGCCAACACTACCCAAGCTGGGTCAGCTGGAGCAAGTTGCCCAGGACCATATCCTGTTTTCCTTGTTCAGGGGGCATTTCCTGTGCTTGAGTTTGTGCCCTTTGACTCCTGCCCTGTCCCTGGACACCGCTGAGAGGAGTCTGGCCCTGTCCTCTTGACATTAAATGTTTATTATCACCAATAAGACACCCCAAACCTTCTCAGGGCTGACCAGCCCCGCTCTCCCATCCTCCCCTCCTGTGAAGGAAGCTCCAGCTCCTTCCCCAGCTCTGCAGCCCTTCCCTGGCCTCGCTCCAGCAGCTCCACGTCCCTCTCACACCCAGGGCAGGACCCAGCAGCCCAGGCGCAGCCTCGCCGGGCTGAGCAGGGCGCAGGATCCCGCTGGTGACGCGCAGCCCAGTGGGGCCCAGGGCACCATCAGCTGCCACCTTCACGGCTCACGTCCAAACACACACATATGAACAGGCACATACAAAAACCTATTTATTTTGCCATTTAAGGAGTCCCTCCCGCCCCCTCAGGCCATACTCACGGCTCCACAGCGAGTAGGCCAGGCGACAGTTCACTCGGCGATAAAGCTGCTTGTTTATGGGCCACAGGAGCAGCGTGCATAGTTGAATGAAGTTGATGATTAGCCCGCTCACGACGAAAACAAACCCGATGAGGAGATGAACTATGAACTGGGTCTTCAGAAAGGCAATGAAGCCCATGATAACCGCTCAGAAGCGCTTGCAAGGGCCGTCACTCAGAATAACTGTCCTGAAAAAAAGAAAAAGAAAAGCTATTTGAGACTGCATGTACAACCCCTACAAGGCAAAGAGGCAAGATCATAGAATCATCGAATTACAGAATGCCCAAGGTTGGAAGGGACCTCAGAGGTCATCTAGTCCAACCCCCTGCTCCAGCAGGGTCACCCAGAGCACGGGGCACAGGGCTGCATCCAAGCAGGTGTTGAAGATCTCCAGAGAAGGAGATCCCACAGCCTCTCCGGGCAGCCTGTTCCAGGGCTCTGTCACCCTCACTGTCGAGAAATTTTTCCTTAAGTTCCTGTGGAAGTTTTGGTGCTTCCGTTTGTGGCCGTTTCCTCTAGTCCTACTAGTGGCCACCAAGATGAGAGCACCAAAACAGTCCATGCAACCTCTGCAACAGAAACCCAAACCAACAGCACTCGGCTTTTCAGGCCTCCTTCACTCAGCAGTTGAGTGGTGCAAGCCACTTTCAAAAGTAGGAAAGCATCATTATCTACAACTTGCAGCCTACTGAAAATCTAGCTGTTTGCTGAAGATGAATCTCACACCCTCTTCAAACAAACCTCTTCTAGCTGCAGTTAATGCTGGGAGGAACACAGCCCTCTGCTTCTGCACCAAATCAGCCAAGCCCCAAGCACGGAACCAGCTGCACTGCACTCGGGCTGCAGTGCTTCCTATAGCGCTTAGAAATACAGGAACGGCCCCGAACCTGCCGCTGAACGGCCCCTGAGCACCCCAAGATGTGGCACATTGAGTCTCTGGAGCCACACTGAGCCCCTGAGCACCCCAAGATGTGGCACATTGAGTCTCTGGAGCCACACTGAGCCCCTGAGCACCCCAAGATGTGGCACATTGAGCCTCATGGAGCCGTGCAAATGTAGTGACACCCTCAGCCTGCTGCTCCGTTGGCCTCTGATCAAACCCTGAGCAAGAGCTGCTGGGGCTGCAGAGACTTCCTAATACATTGGCTCGTGCTAGAATAGCACCGTGGTCCACGTGTAGGGCAGGTTCTCCATCCTGCAGCAAACTTCGTAATGAAAGAGCAGAGCGTCATTCCGGAAAACCAGGGCATGGAAGTGGAAACACCCATTTCCAGGTTCACAACTCACAGCTGCAAACAACTTCTCACTTTCTCAGGTCCCATTACCTGAGCAAATAGACTAGTTAGTGGGAAAATAAAGTAAAATAATAATAATAATAATAATAATAATAATAATAATACCTCTGGCTCCAGAGTAGTAAAATTTTGATCTAGAAAAGGCTTTGGCACAGTCTTTTTTCCACTGTATTAGCCAGAGCACTTAACTCAGCGTATGCTCCCTATTTACCCCAGGTGCGGCTGGATGCAGAGTAACTGACTCAGCAGAAAGTCAGAGCAGCTTTAACGGGCAGCACCTGATCCCACATAAACCCTGCCAGTACAAAGTTAACCCCCCCCAAAGTGCTTTAGATGAGCCACTGCATTGAGGTAATTCCAGGCACTGCCTTATGTGGCACGGGTCTCTCTGACACATTTGGTAATTGAAACTGTGAAACTAGATGTATTCTGCAGCCCGAGCACAGCCCCAAAACCTCACAGAAATGAAGGCTCGACCCTACCGTTGGCCAAAGTTTGCTGCAGGAATTAATGCCTGGCTTTTCCGAGTGCCCCAAGCAGCCACCCAGCCAGCCTGGAGATTGAGGATCTCCCTCGAGAAGTGTTCAGAGGCTTCCAGTGCCTGAACAGAACAAAAGCTGTGAGAACCCAAAACATTCTTCGTCGCCACCTGCTAACATTGGGGCACTATTTTTAAAACTCCGCAGCAATTTTCCTTGGAAAAGCTTTCCCCCCCCCCCCCCCCCCCACTGCATCTCCTACCAATTGGGAGCTGCCTTCAAGCTGCAGAACGTCTCACTCTCCCTGGCACATTTGGACACTATTTTTATCGTTAGCAATCTAACTACTGCAGACACATGGTACGGGGGGAGTATTTTAACACAGCAACTATTGTGCCTGTCACAAAAATACGGTGGAATACGCTCAAATTAAGCTTAGAGCGAAGAATCTAAGTTGTCCCAGGGTTTTCCCGTAGGAAAGAGGGACAAAGTGTCTGGCGCTGGTGAAGCCGCGCGGGCGCTGCCCCTTGCCTGGGGATGCTCCCCAGGCCCCTGCACCCGCTGCGGCGCTTCCCAGAGCGCGGCAGCCTCCCGGCGCTCCCCTCCAAGGAGCAGCATAAACCAACAGGGAGCAAGCGCCTCCGGAGAGCCCTGTAACCCCATCTGTGTTCGGCAGAGCCATGAGCAGCCAGGGCTGCTGATGACCAGGTCTATCCTAAGCATTAGAGCAGCAGTTACAGCCTTTTAACCCCCAACTTGGCCACTTACTGGCAAGGGCTAAAAGCCCATGGCAACGTCAAGAGGAGATAGAAATGTCCAACATTCTCCTCAGAGGCTCCCACCCAGCAAAAGGCTTTGGCTCTGCTCCCACAGCTTTGCTCTGGAGAAGCCTGGATGCTCCAGTGTCTGTCCCTCGAGCTAAGGAGGACTTGGCTCCATTAGGGCACATCCATGCCAGGAAAAGCCAGGGACACTGCGGCCCGGGACCTCTCGCGCTTCCTCCCTCTGACCAGAGCAGCCTCCAACCCTGCACCGGTGCTCGCTGCTCCCCCAGGGATTTGGGGACTGTAGGATTATTCTTATTAATATTATTGCTGCAGACAGCAGCCAAAACATCAGCTGGCTCCTCTCCAGCACCTTTAGGGGACAGAGCCTGCCCAGCTGCTTTGCAAAGAACAGCTGTTTTGCTTCAACTTTCCTCTTGCAAGGGACAAGGCTCAACAAAATGCGATAAATCCGGCTGTCCGACTATTCTGTCTTCGAGGCTGGATACACATTCTCCCCAGTGCCCCTTCTGCCAATCCCTCACTGAACTGCACTTAGCTTTCAGAATAATGTTTTAATTTTTTAATTATCCTGAAAACTAAATGCAGTTCAGAGTTCAGTGAGAGATGAATTTAGCTAATCTTCTCCCAGAAATTCCTTGATTTTCCACAGTCCTGCCCACACAGGAGACTTAGGCAATGCAGGGACAGCCCAAGGGGCAGAGGGCAGTCGGAGGCTGCTTTGCTGGGATGAGAAGCCAGGCTGTTGCATCCCATTAATGACTAATTAATGATCATTAATATGATGGATATCAAGAACAGCTAAGTGTCTATTGAGCAAACATCTGCCTTAGCCTCAACCAGCAAGTCTCAGCAGTATTCACTTTCCCTTCTTTAAAGTCTGCCTCAACTCTCCTGCATCCTGACTCAATGCTTGGGAGGGCATTAGCACGACTCTCACTGAGGAGCAATATCACCTTTCTGGTATCCAGCTTGCTACATTCATGAAGCTCCCAGCGATTAAACTGAGGCTTCTGCGGTGTTAAACGCAGCTCAAATTTGCCACCAACTTCAAAAGTCAATAGGAGGCAGAATGACAGAGAACATGGCTTCATTTCATTAGGAAACCACGTTCAAAACAGAGGCAGTATATGCACTAAGCACGTTACAGCCATTTCATGAAATACACACCTATTCACGAGCTCAAGAGGAAAAACAAGCCATTAATTGCACACGTTCATCGCCCCTCTGCTCTAACTCTGCTTTCCTTCAGGCACTTACCCCATCACACAGGGGCAGCCCTCCAAAGTTCACCAGCCTGCATGAACACGAGCACAACGCTCGAATTTGGTGCCCTCATCCCAATATCCGAACCCAGCGGCAGCTCCGACAACAACAAAAGCTGCTGCAGACGCTCTCACATCCTCAGCTTTTGGCCTCAGTTTTTTTCCCTGAGCCTGCTAGTTCAGCTTTCCAGCTGTTCCCACTCTCCTGTACCATATTTATCTCTCCTTATAGACCTTCATTGCTCTCAATGGGATGCCCCTCACCCTGAACTACACTACTACCTTACCTACTTCAGTAGTGGTTTTGCTCGTTTAGGAATTCAGAGTGAAAGCATTGAGATAACAAATTCTATCATTTATACTCATATTTTATCATGTATTCATATTAAAAATCCTGCTTATCAGAAATTTTTGAAAATACAGTATATCGAGGAAGAGCTTAAGCCAAACTCAGGTCGCTCACACACAAACCATTTCTGGGTTGGGATGACAGGAATAGGACCTCCAGCAGAACAGCTGTCACCATCACCAAATCAGACAAGAATTTGTTCCATCAAATTTTGTCAGTTGTAGCTTTGCAACAGCACGACAGCCTAATTCTACAGAGGTTCAATAGTAGAAGATTATCAATTAATTGCCTTAAATCTGCTCATTATTTTGGTCTTGATCCAAAGCCCATTAAACGACAGAAACATCCACTACCATCTACAGGCTTGGCTCAGAACATGGAGAGAGCCGTGACGAGATTAATCAGGCTAGTGTTATCAAAATAGGAAGTCTTTTGCTTAGCTCATCAGCCTAATGCCATGAAGATACTTTGAGGTGTGTTGGTTTGCTCAAGTCAGCCATGCACATCAGTCTCAGCTGATGAGCACGCAGAATGAGAAGTCCTGAAATACTATCCACAGCAGCAGAGCAAAATGAAATAAACTACAACACGGGTGTTATTAACTCCAGGCATGACAGGATGGTCGCTAGGAAGAACGACACCCACATCAGAGCCAAAAAGCTTCTCACAAACGTGCCAAACTCTGAGGAGAGTGAAAAGCAAAGCACTTGAGGAATACCTGCCCTCACACATACTCTCTGTTCGTGCCTCCTCTACTCTTTACGTGCCTTTACATTATACTCTTACGAGACTATAAATTCACCAATTAAACTTTATGAGACAGTAAACCACTAAACAAAGTACAGATGTGAATAATTTATGGCCGAGTGCCGGTGAGCACCCTGGGAATTAACTATACAGTCACTGTTACTCCCCTCGTGCTATGAAAGGAGCCAGCCGGGGGGCACCTTTCTATGCACAGACGCTCCACAGCCGGAGCCGCGGCAGAGCTGACGGACCCGCAGCCTCGAGTGCCCCACGCAGAAGCCCCACACGAAGCCCAGGCCCCCCGGGACTCCAGCCACGCGCTCCCTCCTGCCTCCGAAACTGAGGCAGCCTCCTGTGAGATGCAGGCTGCTCTAATGAGTGGGATAAGCAGCAGCATCCTCGCTAGCAGCACAGTACTGTGCTTTCAGCTCTGATAAACATGGTTTTGTTTTGTAACTTGTTGCTACAAGGGAAAAAAAATCAAAACAGAACTGATACTACAACAGCTATTTTCCGATTTTAATGCTAACAATTTCCTTCCTACCATGCTAAGCGCATACACACACAATTCATATGCATGCTCAAATTCCAAGTCTGCTCAACAGCCAGACGGGGTTAGCTCAGCCTCCGCTTCAAGAGATGCATCAGGTGGCTGAAATGCAACGCGACTTGCTGAGCAATCTGCTGAGCACAAGGCAACCAATTCCAGGCAGAGCTGCTCTCACGTCAGCCCCGGCTTTGCCTACAAAGAAAGCACAGGTATTCCTGTAATAACTCGCTGCTTACGACGGGAAAACTGGAATGAATCTGGCGCAAGTTCACTGGTAAAATCAGCCCGAAAACTGCTTCTATATCTGAGCTGATCATCACCATGACCTACACTGACATCACTTTTTCGGTGGTACAGTTTTGCAGTAATTGCAAGGCACAAAACACTGCAGGAATTTCCATTTTGCTTTCCTATAAAGGAGGTCTGCTCTGCGAATGCCGGGCTGTGCACATGCCTTGCACAGGGGCCTTTTAGGCCAAGGACAGCAGTGCTGCAAGTTCACAGGTTAAAAGAGGAAGAAGAGGAAGAGAAGCTAAGTATCAGTGCAGGACAGCACATCTTAGGCTAAAATGCACCAGAAATGAGAAGAGGCAAACAGGGATACCCAACAACTCAGGTCAGCAGCGGCTGTGGGGCTGCTTCAGCAAGTGCTATCCCCACTCCCGCTGTCGGGAGCTCTGAACCCTTTGCTGTGTGGGTGGCTCTTCCTCATCCTTTGCCCCTTCAGCTAAAACCCGGCAGCTCCTGGCCCCGCCAGGAAAGCAGCGGGTGCTGATCCTTGCTAGTTCCCTGCCCCTCCACTCACCTTAGGCTTTCCTTCCTGCTTTACCTACCAGCAGGGTCGCCCCTGGCAGGGCCTGCCCACCCGCTGGTGAGTCCGCACCGCAACACCGGCCTCTGAAAAACGCTTCCCAGGCAGCTTCCCAGTCTTCTCAGGCAAAAGGAGGCTGGAAGCAGCTCCCGGAGAGCTCGGCACACCAGCTCATCTCGGCTCCGCTGCAGCTCTCTGGAGGACAGCTAAATATCTTCTGTCCTGCTAACTGCTCTCTGCAATACGAACTCCCAAGCGCAACAGTCAGGTGCGATGCCCAGCTCCAAGTGCAGCAGATGACAGGCAATAATACTGGGATGTGGCACTCGTCAAGCAGCGCTGGGATGCAATTTCTCCATGTCCCTAGTGCTAAATGAAATGGTCCCTTTCTTCTCCCAGCCAGTTACTCCCATCAGTGGGACCCAAGAAAGGCCTTCAGCAGCATCTTCCTCATTCAGCAGAATTTAAAAAATTCTTCATGGAATTTACACGTTCTGCATCTCTTTGCCCCTATCTACAGTCAGACAGTGGTGCGAGTCCCCGGAAAGGCGGAGCTTCCCACATGGCTCTGCAGCAGCTCTTGCCCCCATGGGGAACAGAGCTGCCACAGCAGCACAAAGCAGCTCTGACCGCCTGCCAGGAAGAACAAGGCAGCAAACCTCCCGTGACCTCCCTATCTGGCTGCCTCCGACTCGCCCAAAGGCTGCGGCTGGAAAGCCTCTGATTCCCATGAGGCAGAGGAGCCCAGGGCTGCAGGGTTTGGCAAGAGGCTCCTGCACAGAGAAGGTGGTGTGGGTCATAGGGATGCTCCGTCTGAGGCAGGTGGTCAGGCAGGGGCTGCTCCCGCACCCTGCGGGTGAGCCAAGGATCTGCGGGACGAGAGTTACCTGTACAAAGCCCATGTGAACTCCACAGAATCACGGAATTGTTATGGCTGGAAAGGACCTTCCAGATGATTGAGTCCAACCGTAAGCGCATCCTCACCGTTGCTGCTCAACCACGTACCTCAGCGCCTCATCCACACATTTTCCAAGCACTGCCAGGGACAGTGACCCCACCGCTTCCATGGGCGGCCGGTTCCAGGGCTTCACCACACTCTCTGTGTAGACAATTTACCTAGTGTCCAACTGGAGCCTCTCCTGGTGCAACCCGAGGCCATTTCTCTTGCCCTGTCCGTCGCTGCAGGGGAGAAGGGATCCCGGCAGCCGGCTGTACCCGACACTCAGCCCAGCTGCGAGAGGCACGAGGCCTTTGCCTCACACGCAGCCTCTCAGCCCAGGCCGGGGCCGGCCTGGGGGCTGGTGCCACGCGGGCACATCCCGTGGGGAAGAGCCGCGGCGCGGCGGGAGCTGCTGCATGTAGCGGCGACCATGGCAGCCCCATCACCCCTGCATTCGGGCTGCAGAGGCCTGCGGCGAGGAGCAGGGAACGCAGCAGGAGGCCTGGCCTCCCCTGCCGAGGGGGAGCGACGGGGAAGCCTCGGATCCCCGCTCCGCAGGGATGCCGAGGGGGACAGCGCCGCGAGCCGTGCCCAGCGACACGGCCAGCGCGTTTAGCACAGGACACTCCAGCTGGGAGGCGGGAAGGCGCCGGGAAACAGGGCCGGGCAGAGCGCAGGCCCCTGCAGGCTCGCGCTCACCAGCACCAGCCTCGCCCCCACGCAGTGCGGCTCGCACGGACACCAAAAACATAGTATGTACACACACAGACACAAATATACACCGAAAAAATAAATACATTTAAATCTGAAATGATGGCACTACTTAGTTTTGAAGAGCTCAAGATTTTTGCCCTCTCCTGATGAGAGGTCAGGTCAACATTTAAACAGCAGGACGTCATATCCTGCCTTTAGCCAGTCTATTATTTTCAGCCTTCCCTAGGGCGCAAATGCTGATATTTTCCCCTGAAATGAAGCATCTTCGATTCCTGTTGTGAAGAAAGACTTTTTGCCTTAATTACTTCTGGCTTCGATAGAGCTGGCAGGTGTAGAGACACTGTTCTCTTCATTTGGACCGGCTAATTCAAAGTTGAGAACCCAACTGGGAGCTGAAAAAGCAACGAGCCTCTTGCAATCTCTAAATAAAAGAAAAAAAAAGGAGAAACCACAGGTGGGAGTAAATAGCATCCCTGAATTTTAAATGGGGCCACACTTTCCATGGTACTGAAGCTCTGTTTTCTGCTCTTGTCAAAGTGAATGTGGTCTGGCTGCAGCTATTCTTTTCAGGAGCAAGAATTGCTGTCCAAAGTGTATTTTTTTCAGAGCAATTCAATATCCTCAGTGTATTCTTTTTTTTTCAGAGTAATTCAATATCCTCCCAAAGCCTTTCATTTTATTTTCCTGCAGTTACTAGGCTAGGTCGCATGTCTGCACAGCCACAAATGCATTTTTATGATACAAAAATCTGAAACTACAAGAACTATGACTGGTGCCATAAAGAAAGATTTAGTCACATTTATGTCTCAATACTTAAAAAATGTTCCTATCACCATCAAAGGAACATTATGGAGAAAATGCTAACAAATATTTAAAGAATAACGCAACCATGAATACGTTTGTCAATAGCGGGACTCCTGTCGTGCTTTCTAACTTAGGATTGACTTCTGTTTTGTAACCCGTACTAAGATTCCCACTAGCTCCCATATTTTGAAGTTCCATTGGCTAAACCCTAGACCCAAAGGAAAAGACTACAGACATACATGTGCCAGTTTTAGTCACAAAAAAATTCCTCTCATTTATCTGGTCAGATTAAACCTTGCCCAGGATGGATATTGTCTGAATAGATAAATATAAATATATATATATATAAACACACACACGTATACATTTTTCCTATATATGATAGTTAGATTGCTCTCCGTCAACTCCTTTCATTTTTGAAACCAGCATTTAAAGCTCTTTTGTTTCAACCACCTTAATGCTGCTTTGCTAGGTTAAAAATCTGTACGCATATATTATTTAACTATTTAACTATTGTATATACATTGTACATTTAACTATTTAACTATTGCATATACATTATATTAACTATAGTATATACATTATATATGATATCATACGTATAAATACTCAGATATATGTGCACACGCACACACACACTGTTCTGTAGGAAGCTTTATTTCTCCGTTTTGGAGCGGGGCTTTACAATTTGGCAGGTTTGCTGGCAGACCCTTTCCTGAACATTCCAGCCTGATTTATGAAAACCATAAGCTCCTAAAAATAACAACAGGCACCACCGAGTTCTTTCATTCCTGTTGCTTCAGGAGAGGAATTGGCGGGCGGCGAGCGGGGGGAGCGCTGGCGAGCTCCCCGCTAGCCGAGCGCTGCGCTCCGCCAGCAGCCGCACGCTCTCACCTGGCGGCATCGCCCCGCACCTCCACGACGGACGGCGCCCGGCAGCGAGGGCCCTGCCCGCGCTACGCGAGCCACAGGGGACAGCGCTGAGGCTGGAGAAGCCCTCACCACTTCCTCCCTCTGCTTGCCAAACCCACGCCTGCACACAGCCCTCCTGGGCGCTCACACCTACGTGGCAGCTCCTGCCACGTCTCGCTGACACGATCTTTGACTTAGGCAGCAGAAGCTTAGTAGCAAGTGCTGAGAAAAAAGCGGAATGTGGCTGTTCCCCCACTGCCGGCACGGGAAGGAGGCAGCGCCCGCATGCAGCAGGTGTGCGTGGCTGCTGCCCTCCTCTGCTCTGCCCTTCAGCTTCCTCGGATTATGTTTGCTCCCGGGGGCAGGCACCAGGCTGCTCCCATCGAAGCAGGCACCAGTGAATCCAAAGATTTCTCGGGCACCTCAAGAGGACAGTAAACTCAAATATACCTGATTTATCTTGTTCGCTCTCCACGTAAACTTCTATTTTCAGTACTGCAGCTTCTGTCATTGATCTCTGGAGAACAACAAAGGTTGTTTCGAATCCTCCCCTCGTCATAGCAGTGTGTGTACTAAGTAGAAAGATGGTCTATTTAGTAAAATGCACTGGATGCTATTGCTGAGTCCAAGGTACAAAACAGTCTCCTAATGGTCTGCAAGTTTTATGGGTACAACCATTTCTCAAGAACTCAAGTTTCCATAATTTTCTGTCATTACAAGCCACTTCCTCAGCTCTGTTGTTCAGCTAAAAAATTCAAATAAGAGCTGCATTTTAAGATCTATATTTTTTTACCGACATATCCTTTCATCATCTTGTTTCTAGTTAGCCTTCTCTGCAAAGTTTCTTCCTCCCTCCTATGTTAATACATCTTTGATGTCTGCACACTGATGGCAGTTTTGTCTTCTTACCTCCTCCCATATACACAGCCAATTAGTCTCCTCAGTCTTTCCCAGGATGACAGTTCCTGTGAGCACTTCACAATCTTTGCTATGTATCTCAAAATTGTGCTTGCAGCTTCCAGTTGCATAAATAAATCTCAGTGTGAGAGAGTGAACAGAGTACTCGCCTGATGGTGACACAGAATCACAGAACGGTTGAGGTTGAAAAGGACCTCTGGAGATCTTCTGGACCAATCCCTTGCTCCAGCAGGGATACCCAGAGCACGGGGCACAGGGCGGCATCCAGGCGGGTTGGGAAGATCTCCAGAGAAGGAGACTCCACAGCCTCCCTGGGCAGCCTGTGCCAGGGCTCTGGCACTCTCACAGGGAAGAAGTTCCTCCTCACATGGAGATGGAACTGCCTGTGTTGCAGCTTGCAGCCATTGCCCCTTGTCCTGTCACTGGCCTCCATTAAGAAAAGCTTGGCCCCTTCCTCCCTCCATTCTCCCTTCATGAACCTATACATGTTGACGAGATCCCCTCTCAGCCTTCTCTTCTCCAGAGAAAACAGGCCCAACTCACTCTGACACGTAGGAAACTATCCTAGAATGATTACTAATAAACCTGCATGTCAGAAGACAGGACAAGGGGCAGAAGCAGAGACCCTCAAGCTGTCGATGTTGGCTGCATTTTCATTAGGCATATTCCTAATACAGGATGAGAGCTCGGGTCTTCACCTATGCCAGGCCAAACTGTGGACACCTGCAAATGATCTGCTCCTTCCCTTCCTGCTCCAGAGGACGGTCAAGACAGAGCACCCACAGTCTGCAGCTGGGTTGACTTCAGTTTCAAGAAGACCAGACTTAAGTGGGTTTATTTTTTCCCCCGCATTTTGAACGTGTCTTTCCTACGAAGCAGCCTCGAGAACACCTGCTTACCACTCGTTTTGGGACATTGACTGAAATTTTGAATCAAGTTATTTGCCTCTGTAGGAGGCCACCTTGGGACTGAGCTACGAAGTTACAACCCTTGACGTGGCTTCTTCTACCTGCTCACCCTTCACGTTGCTGCACTACCTGAACACAGTTAGTAAAAAGCAAGACAAGACTAATTTGCTTGGCAGTAGGAATGTCAGGCACACGTACAGGGCGGCCGTAACAGACACTATCCATAGTATGGCCCAAGGCCCACCAGGGCACGTATCCATTAGTGCTATTTCACAAAGGTCTAACTTAAAGCCTGAACACGACTATTGCGAAGATCAAGAACTTCCCACCCACAACAGCCCTTCAAATTCCCAGAATTTATTCGAAAAACAATCACAGCAACATATTCTGCCAGGCTGCCTTTCTGCTTTCAAACATTATGAGAAGACCCATATTGGTACTACTGCTGACTTCATTAACTGTATGTATGGAAGCACTGGAACGAGTTGCCCAGAGAGGCTGAGGCATCTCCATCCTTGGAGACCGAAATGAGCAGTTCAATTACTTTCTGTAACTGAAATGAGCAGGGCATCTCAAAAGGCACATCCCAGAGTCCTATTCAACTTCTTCTTAAAATTTATTTATGTAAATAAATGCTTGTAAAATTATGAGCCTTCAGTTAGATCCATATATGCATACATATATGGACAGTTTATATATATATTATATATATATTATACATAATATATATTATATATATAATATATATTATAATATATAATATATAATATATAATATATAATATATAATATATAATATATAATATATAATATAATAATATATAATAATAATATATATTATATTATATATAATATATCTATATCTATATCTATATATATCTATATCTATCTATCTATATATATATATATAAAATTTTATCTCATGTTTGACCACGGAAAGCCACCTTAGGACCTCTACCTCCTCCAAGAGCGCTTGAGAGAAGGTCAGGGCACGCGCTTGGTGATCCCTTTGGTTTACACCCCAGGATCACATTCCTAGCAGGGAAGTCCAGTTTTACCTCCCCAGTCCTTTCGCCTCCTCCCCAAAATGGATTTTATCCTCTGCTTCCCAGGTTGCTGCAGTAATGTGAGAGTCTACAGCAGCAAACACCAAAAGAGACCTACAGCCCAAGCCATCTTGAATACCTGAAAGCTTTGAGAAAGCATCAAAAAAATGCCACCACGCTGCATTGCTGACCTCACACCAGCTTTCCCATCCCAGTACGGGGCTGGCATTCTGTAAACAGCAGCTCCTAAATCTTATCCTGTATCTCATGTGGGAAAACGGAGCAGTGAGTGGCCACGGGCCACTGGGCTGCCAAGCGAGCCCATGGGATTTGTTGCTCCCCATACCTGAACACGGCACCCATCGCTGCAGCAACGGTGCTGTGATCACATCGATACGAGCAAGAATAAGGAGCCTGAATGGTTTCAGTTCATACAAAACAAATCGTTTTGGTTTCTGGCAATGTCTTCTAAGCTCCAGACCACGAAGTCGCGTGTTTCACATCACGGTGACATCGCGTGTCTGCACAAAGCGCCCAGCTGAGCCCCCGGGAGCCGCTGCGGAGCCCCGGCCGCACGGGACCAGCATCGGCGCCTCTGCGGCGCAAGGCCGGGCCAGAGCAGCCCCTGCAAGGAGCACGAGGAGCCCTGGGCTCAGCCACACTTGCGGCCGAGGGCAGAACCCTGCTGGGCTGGCTGGCAGCAGCTCTCCCAGTCTTTCCTCTGGCCTGCAACGTTATTTCCTAAGCCCCAGCAAATATATGGGAATTTCCCTTTTGCTCATACGCAAACACACAGTTCTGGTTGCGGAGAGGCACTCGGGTAACCAGCCATGATCACTAGAAAGCAGCTTGCAAGAAGGGGAATGCAACAGGCAGCTCCACGAGCCTGGTTCCCCGTTCGCATCTTCAGCACGGCCACATCTACAAGGAAACATCTCTGTGCATATGGACAGGGCAATGTGGACTGACACCCGAGCCTGCGGAGCTGCGGGAGGGGAGCGGGGGTGCTGGCCGGCCACCCCACGGCCCCTCCATGGGGCACAGCACAGGGCTGAGGAGAGGGAGGTCCACAAACGCCTCCCTCCCAACGCCACGGTGCTGCAAGCGCCGCCTCCATACCAAAGGTGGCTGAAAAATGTGCCCAGCTTAACCACCCCAAGCCACCCAGCGTAAATACAGAGCAATGCTATTGGGGCCTGGAGAAACTCAGGGCTCACTCGTGCACGCTGCCAGGGTCGAGAAACTCTGCGGGTAATGGGTTTCCAGGTACTCCCCATTCCCACGTGTGCAGATCCATGAACAGCAACCACACTAGAAAGACCACCTATGAAACCCAAATCAAAGCTGCCATTCAAAGCTTCAGCTTCCCTGCAAACTCTGCATGTAACCGAACACATTGTGCTCTTAAAAATGGCTCAGTCTGATCCTATGGCCGAGGTAGCAAGATGCTGGGGCTTGCTCTCTAGGCACTCATCCCACAGGCCACTACTGAGTCAATGCAGGCCACCCATCACCTCAGTGCTTTACTTTAAGCTGCCTAAATAAAGCAGCAGAGCACACAGTGGCTTTCATGCAAGCCTGATGATATGTAGAGCACAGCAGCCCGTAGATTACAGGCACACTACCCATAAATAATAAACTTTATATAGAGATTTATCATGTTGCACTTCACGCGTTTAGTCATTTGTCCAGGTGCACCCAGAGGTGGGGGAAACCTTCTCCCCTCAGCTGCTTAGCTCCATTCCTCTGCAGGGTGCAGACCTGCAGCTGCTCTGCAGGCCTGAGCAAACTGACCAACCAAAGTGTAATTCTCCTCTCCCCAAAACTTCGTTTTAGAAGAACCAGCAACTTCTAAACCCCAGAAGTGTCATCAGCTTCACAAGCACTGAGTGTCGAGTCGCCTAGAGCCCAAATTCTCTGCTCAGAAAAACCATGGGGCTGAGGAGGCCGGGAGGAGCCTGGGGAGCTTCTCTTGCTGCCCTTCTCTTCCCTGCGCGAGGGCCGCGCAGCCCTGCGAGCCTCTCTCCCAGGCAGCAGCCCTTCCTGCAGTTTTAAGCCCTTATAAGAGCTGGCAAAGCGGCCTAGCATTGAAATGCACAAGTTGTCTACTAAATATAGACGAGGCATACGTATTTTTAAACTCCTTCCTTAGAGTGCGGCACCCATAAAAGGCCACTGCCCCCATCCCGAGCCGGCCGAAAGGCAGGAGCTCCCCCGAGGAACGGGGCTTTTTCCACCAGCTCTGCTGCTCCCCCGGGGCCTTGGGAACAAACACTGCTCACAGCTTCTCTGCCTATTCATTTGTGCCTATTTGTTTTCCCCAGAAGTCACCTTTCTTTAAAATAATATTTTAATAGGCAGCCACTATACAGCCTCCCGCCATGCTATTCTCCTAAGAAAGGCACAAATCAAATACTAACTCGACAGAAGCAGGTCTTTAAGTTCATGTTGGATTAGTTTGGCATTTACACTGCAGTAACTCAATAAATCCCACAGTTTTTAGCCATCTTGTGGTCCAGTGATGCCAGACACTGCAGTCCCAGAAATGCCTCGTTCCCACTGGCTGCAAACCACCCCTCTACCCTGTGCAAATCAGAATCTGTAGATGGTTCTACTGAGGATACCAGATCGACAGGAACCAAAAGATACAGAATCACAGAATCACAGAATATTCAAGGTTGGAAGGGACCTCTACAGATCATCTAGTCCAACCTTCCTGCTCAAGCAGGCACACCTAGAGCATGTGGCACAGGGTGGCATCCAGGCAGGTTTGGAAGACCTCCAGAGCAGGAGACTCCACAACCTCCCTGGGCAGCCTATTCCACTGCTCTGTCACCCTAACAGTAAAGAAGTTGCTCCTCACCTGGAGACGGAACTTCCTGTGCTCCAGCTTATGGCCATTACCCCCCGTCCCATCGCTGGCCNATCTAGTCCAACCTTCCTGCTCAAGCAGGCACACCTAGAGCATGTGGCACAGGGTGGCATCCAGGCGGGTTTTGAAGACCTCCAGAGTAGGAGACTCCACAACCTCCCTGGGCAGCCTGTTCCATACAACCCACAATACAAATATTCTCTCTAAAAATACAGTGCTGACAAATACAAATAAAATGCAAGTGAAATTGTAGATGGAAACAAGTTTGGCACATCATCGTCACTGTAAGCTGCTATGTGAAATCAAAAAGATTAAAGCACAATTAAATTCAATACACTAAAAGGCCAGTGAAACTACGTAGCCCCATTAAGGTCTCATGAATATATACACACAAGTATAGCACTGACCTTCCTCCTCCTCTCTCAAAAAGCAACCCTGAACTGTTGCAAAGATGCTGCCATAGTCAAAGGTGAACTATTTGACTCAATACAGGAAAGGGTTTTGAGAAAAATCTAAACTTGAAGCAGCATCATGCACAAGAATTTCAGGGGATTTGGCAAATCACTTAAGTTTCAAGGCAAATGCTAGAAACAATAAAAATCATAGTTACCTCTTACTTTTATTCTAATAAGAATATCACCAGCTAAGCTACCTACATATCATTGTTCCAGGTTTCTTCATTGGCCAGAAGCTGGAACTTTTTGACAGATTTGGCAGGGAGAAAATAACAGATAAACAAACTTGCTTTGAATATTTTATAGCTTGGAAAGACTCAGATAAAAACCACAAGAAATCAGAGCAGATGATCTTTATGAGTTCACCCCATATGTTATTCAGTGATTTCGAGCACAGGTAATGATAAATCTCTCATTGAAGTGATTCACTGATTGCTGAACAAAGACAACTCTTGCAGGGTCTCATGCTGGGGGGGACATTCTCACCAAGGAAATTGTGTGACAAAAACAACTGACCAAAGGCAGGGGGAAAAATCTTTGATGTCTCCTATTCTTTCTTAGGCTCAGCACGTTGACATCCTGGGAAACATGGATAAAGAAATGATGGAGGTTGGCAGCAGGATCACGCCAGATACGTGGCAAGGGAGCTAATCAACCTGAGGCCTGCAAGGTGCCAAATAAATCCCCAAGGAGCAGAGATCCTTCCTTTCCTTGGATGATTCCTCAGGGAGCACAAACAAGAGTAACCCGGAGGGCGAGCAGGCACTTCCCGTTTGGCAAGCTAATAAGGGCGCTTCAATCCAAGGGAAGCAAGAGATCGTGGATGGAATTACAGGAAAACTGGGTCAATCTCTCAACATGCGAAGTTGATTCCCTGCTGAACTGATGATCTCTCATCTAAATCAGCTCTGTCTGCGAATGGCCGTAGCAGTCTCAGCAAGCAACCAATATTAAAGAAAAAAGTCTTTGTAGTCACTTCCTACAGAGCAGACATGCTAAAAAACACAAACCGAAAGCACATCACAAAAGTTTATCTGAAGAATTAACCAAGCTAACCAAAAAACCCACTCAAAACAACCACTACCACAGAAGCACTCTGAGGCACCGGGGTTGGGATGCGTCAGGATCTCAGCAGGAAGGTCTGAACGGGCTCTCTCTTCAGAAACACCGAGGTGATGTCACTACTTGTCTCCTGAACCTTGAGGCTGTTGAAGAAGAGGATCTGACCTAATACCAGTTAATTCCTGCTGTGTGCAGGACTGTAATCAGCCCCGCAAACCAGTTCTGACCTGGATTCCAGTCAAGAATTTTAGGCTGAACAAAGCAGACTGCTCTTAAAAAACAAATTATAAATAGGAGATGAATGTGTTATGTGAATTGCACACAAATTCACATTTGTATCAATATAAAGGTGTGAGTCATTTATATTATGCTTATACTTGGGTCAGGACATGGGAAAATAAACACCTTCTACTCAAGTATGCATGAACCACGTCATTTAATAAAGAACCACATCATTTAATAAAGAACATTTAGTTGTACAGTTGTTGACAACACCTTAAAGATAAGCATTTCCTGTGTTCTTCCCACAATAAAAATTGTGAAATCAACCTTACATATGTTCATTACTCTTAAAAAATGTTCACGTACTCAAGTTACGAGGCTAATAACCACCCAGATTTTAATCTGGGCTACATTGCCTGGCTGAAAAATTATGTTATCTGCAAAGAATCACTGTAATGCCCAAACATAAACAACCCCGCCAATATTAGAAATGTATGTGCATCTATGTGTAAACACATAGTTGTAGTCTTGTAAAATAACACAGTATAATTGCCTCAAGGAAATAACTTGGCAAAAGCAAAACCAATGTACCAACCCACAGACTTTCACTTGTCCTTCTCTTCGTTACTCTGAGAAAAACAAACAAATAAACAAAAAAGCGGAGTAAAAACCACACACGTTACTCTGGAGATTTGTTCTCCGCAAGATCACATTCCTTGGAAAGCTTGCCAGTTGTAACTGTATTAATTGCACCTTCTGCGGGCTTTTTTGTTTGAAAAAAGAGAGAGACAAGAGACATGCAATTTTCCACTAACACTGGTCAACCTAGTGCGCTCGGGCTCGCAGAAGTTGCTACCAAGCTCCAGACACGGAAGCTCCAAGGCTTCTTTGGGCTGAAGATCTCCGACCTACGTGGCACAGCGGGCACCACAACACAGAGCAGCGCTGCCTTGCACGGGGGGCCGCTGACCAGCCCTCCCCACAGGTCACGTTTCAAGAGAACACGGAGAGGGGGAAAAGGGAAAAACCTTGGAAAGGCTCTCGCAGGAAACAGGAAAGCCACCTTTGGCACCTCACCTAGCACGTGCGGTGGCCTCCTTAACCCTCACGCTGCCAGCTGAATGAAAACGGTCACAACCACCAAGCGCCCCCAAGTCCCACGACTGGAACCAGCGGCACAGGCAGCGGAGGAGGGAGGGAAGCTGCTACGTGCGCGCCCCTCCCCAAGCAATTTCAAGGGAAATTTTTAGCTTAATTTTAATTTAAAGGGAATTTTTTTCCCCCTCCCAGAAAAGCCCGGAGGACAAAACACCACCGCGGCCCAACRCTCAACTTACCAGTACAAGTAATAGGCTAAGGCCAGCGCAATGAGCGTCGCGCAAACTCCGGCTAGCAAGCACAGACCCGACTGGCCCACCAGCATCTTCCCAGCTTGTTAGTGCTTGCTGCAGCCGAAAAAGGAGGCGGCAAAACGGGGTGGCAAAAGCGGGCGACGCGAGCCTGTGCTCGGGGAGTAAATCGGTGCTGACATGGAGGGCGGATTATGATGACAAAAGCACATCGAGGTAAATCTGGGAGCGCGGCGGCCACTCGACGGCCTGCCCAGCACCCGGGCGTCCTCCTGGCTACGCCGGCGAGCGAGGCCCCGACCTGAAAAAGCCCCTCTTACCTCAGGAACGAAGGCAAGATGGGGCATAAGCAGACTAATATTAAAAATAGGTAATACTTCTCAATAAATATTGCTGTCAGGTGGTGCTGCTGACAAACCAAGCCCTTGCTCTAATCTGGTAATCTTCTTAGGGCAAATTACCATGCTACAGTCGGCGGGATTCTCCCGCGGGACGCGGCRTTCCGCGTCCCTGCTGCCCCACGGCGGACAAGCAGGACCCCAGCGAAGCGGCCGCTGGTGCCCCACAGCGAGGGGCCGCCGTGGGGCCCGTGTGCGATGCACAGGTCCGTGTCCCTGCGGGGCAACAGGCTGCTCGGTGCCCTCATGCCGTGACCAAGGGCAATGGTCAGGGCACGCAGGCAAGGACGGGGTCCCGCGGGCCCGAGGCACCAGCTCAGGCTCCCGTGCTCCATGTGTCTCCGAGGACGGCTCTGCTGAACAAACCACTGGAGAAGGAGGCGGGTGAATGGAGAGGCSCGGGGTCTGTAGCAGCTCCACACCATGACCTTAACGGGTCGAAATAAAGACAGACTTGAGGCCATGCCAACACGGGGTTGCCCAATCCGGGCAGAGGAGCATGATCATCCCCATCCATCCAGTCACACCAACAGAGCCCCTCTCACACACACACACTGCACGGCCTTGCCCGTACTAGCCCTGGCACAGGCTGCCCAGGGAGGCTGTGGAGTCTCCTTCTCTGGAGATCTTCCAAACCCGCCTGGATGCCGCCCTGTGCCCCGTGCTCTGGGTGTCCCTGCTGGAGCAGGGGGCTGGACTGGATGGTCCCTTCCAACCTTAAGGATTCTGTGATTCTACTCACAAGGGGAAACTTGGGCCTCTAAAAGGGACCAGAGGAAACCAAATCCAAAGGCCAGCTTGAACACTGCCGAAAAGTCACAGTGGGAGCCACAAACCCAGCGTCTTCATTTTCTCGCCATGCTTCAGGAGTGGCGCTGTGGGAAGCTCCTGGGAGGCTTGCCTGCGCCTCCTCAGAAACACTGGAAAAGAATGAAGTTCTGCAAGCAAGGAAATAGGCAATGTTYAGAACTATTTGCAAGTATGGTCAAAAATGGAGGGGAAAAAAAAAAGCCATGAACATAAAAATCACGGCCAAATTAAGAGATTTGATCAGATACAGAATTCAGCAGAGCTGAGTGGAAAAAAAAAATAATAAACAGGAATGCCTTTGAGTTAGAGGCACATAGGAACATGCATACAAGATATACATGACATGACCTAGAAGGTCTGGCAAGGAGGGTCTTGTGGAGCTGTGTCTATAAGAAATAGGCAGCTCAAGCAGGGCAGAAACATCTCAGTATAAACTGCATTAAAGGAAAATCTCCCAATGGACCAGTTCAAAAAGTCCTCCTATCCTCTTGTATTCTGTGCAAAGTGCAAGGCTCTTTTAAAGCACTTCTTCAATCTCTCCTTCAACTCACAGAATTACAGACTGGTTAAGGTTGGAAGGGMCCTCTAGAGATCAYYCAGTCCAACCCCCTGCTCCAGCAGGGAYACCCAGAGCACRGGGCACAGGGCGGCATCCAGGCGGGTTGGGAAGATCTCCAGAGAAGGAGACTCCACAGCCTCCCTGGGCAGCCTGTGCCAGGGCTCTGGCACCCTCACAGGAAAGAAATTCCTCCTCACCTGGAGATGGAACTGCCTGTGYTGCAGCTTGCACCCATTGCCCCTTGTCCTATCACTGGTGACCAATGAGAAGAGCTTGGCCCCTTCCTCCCTGCATTCCCCCTCCAGGTAGTTATACATATTGATCAGATCCCCTCTCAGTCTTCTCTTCTCCAAGCTGAACAGGCCCAACTCACTCAGCCTCTCTTCATACGAGAGATGTTCCATTCCCTTGATCATCCTGGTTGCCCTTCTCTGGACCCTCTCCAGAAGCTCCACGTCCCTCCTATACTGGGGAGCCCAGAACTGCACACAGTACTCCAGGTGCGGCCTCCCCAGAGCTGAGGAGAGGGGCAGAATCACCTCCCTTGACCTGCTGGCAACACTCCTCCTGATGCAGCGAGGATCCCATTGGCCTTCTTGGCCACGAGGACACACTGCTCACTCATGGGTAACTTAGTGTCAACCAGTAGTGTCAACCAGGACTCCCAGGTCCCTCTCCGTGGAGGTGCTTTCCAGCAGGTCAGCCCCTAATCTGTACTGATGCCTGGGGTTAACTCAACTACGTATCTGAAGGAGTTGCACAAGAAACAGGCTAAGTATCATCCACCTCTCTGCAAGTTGAGTGGATGGCTTCCAAATGAATTCTTTTCTTGGGAACAGCCAGTTTTTATAGACCTCAAGGGATTTTTCCACTGATTGTGCTCCCGGTGAGACTGGCCATACTGTTTTTGTTCTCAGCTACAAGTAGATATATATTTTTCCAAAACAAAAATTGGAGACATTAGTATTTAATAGATGAAGACGAACCAAGAGTCTCTAAGACTACTGATSAACCTTCTTCCAGAGCTCAATATTCAGTATAGAAACTGCACATAGTGGAATATGACTGGCCAGAGGACCATTAGGATTTTGTAAATAAAAAGCAAAGCCGCAATTAGCAGCAAAATGCATTATATTTTTAATTAGAAATTTGCAATAATTGCCTGTATTTGGAGCAAAGCTTACTTGGTATTTCTGTTATAAAACCAATTCTAAAATTATAGGCTGGTGTTCAAGCAGTGATTCTGAAATATCAACCCTTATATAGTAAACAGAAATGAGTTATCTACCAGACACACTATTAGTACAAAATGATTTCTGAATAATAGGCCTCTTTTATTGAATAAAATGATCAATGTTAGGTAATTAAATAGTGTTGCCATTCTTAGTCTCTGATGAATAAGAAAACAAAAATCAATAGTGTCTACTCATCTCTAAAACTACAGAAAACAATCTCTTCTGCTCCAAATGGTTGAATTTTCCAAGAAGGTGGGAATTCATCTTTTTTTTTTGTTGTTGTTGCTGTTCAAATACAAATAAACTCTAAAAGAAACTTAGGAGTACAAGTTCATCTGCAGCACAGAACTGTAAAGTCTAGGGACCCATCCAAAAAGCCACTTTCAGCCACATGGAATGATTTATGGCTAAAAGAAGAGACAAGGGGCATAAATCTCAGCTATCTCCATCTTGTGTGAATCTGGAAAATTATTTGGAATAGAGACTCCTTACCTATGAAAAACAGGGATGCAAAATAAAGGGCGAGGAAAAATTTTGGATGACCGTGGATTAGATCTTTACGTGCAAGGATGACGACATCCTTTGCTTTCTGCACAGCAGGACCACGCAAAACCGACTCTCCAACAAAGCCAACCAAGACGCATCTGTCAACACGCAGTTACGCTGTGGCTGAACAGGTCGCTCAGAACAATTTCTGAGTGCTACTAAATGAACGTTTTAACAACCACTGCGTGTGCATCTACGAACCCTTCGAACCCAAGTCTGCAGCGTTCCTTTGATGTGCCTCATATCAACTTGGAAGAAATTCAACGTCTGTCTTTCAGGAAGGGCTGAGCTGCTTTCAGTGCCAGGTACAAGGCACTAGTTTTTGCAGTGCAGGAACAACGGAGCTTGTTCTACAGCTACTGTACCRCTCGTCTCCAGTCACCCCGGGGCCCCATGGGCAGCATTGCCACTCCACGGAACGGAGCAGGATGCGAGTTCTCGGGGCCGCCCGTGAGCAAATCGTGTCCCTCCTGAGGGTGGGCTGAGGCAGGCAAGATTTAGACTATCTGCCCTTCTTTCTCCCCCTCTATGCTTCTGCTTGCTACCGATCKCTGAAGCTTAATAAATAAATACATGAAAAACACACACAACACAGAGCGTCCCAGATGACAACAGAACAACTATCCCTACCCTGTAAAACTTACGGCTTCAAATCAGAGGGGAGACAACAGGAAAGCCTTCCCCTGCCAATGCTCTGTTTTGCTAAAACCAGGAGCCACACAGAGGAGCAGGCATCTTCTTTCACCCTAAGATGCAGTTCACCTTGGGGAGGTACCACCCAAACTGTCAGCCACTCATCGCTTGCCAGCACATATCTAGCAATGCAGAAAGGCTGCTTGAGGAGAGCTCAGAAGCAGAACAGATGCCAGTTGCTTGTCACATACAATCCAAAACTTCTTAATGGACCTGTTACAAGCCAGAATATCCAGTCTGTAGACTAGATCCAGTAGAGTGACATTTGTTATTCGGACAAGGGTGTCCAGCTCCAGACATGTCTTCAGAGGAAGTGCACTCTTCCACCAGAAGATTTTTGTGGGTTCAAGCTGGGGGGAGACAGGAGGCGTACAGGAGAGAAGGAGGGAATAACGAAAGCTGCTGCTCTAAAGCTTTTAGTCTCGGAAGATCCCAATTGCATGGGAGACAAAAGAGAAGCAAAAATGCTAAGAGCAGAGAGGTAGGTGTTCTGCTGGGTGACTAACTGTCGCTTTGACAGCTCAAGACAAAACCAGCCCCACTGCTTACAGCCAGGAAGAAGCAAGAGGCGAGAGACTCGGCGTGGAGCAACAGCAGGTACGGAGCCCAGGCGCTTCGGCAGGCGGCAGCGCGAGCTGTACGAGAGCTGGGGGTGCCGCAGGGGAGGATCTCGCCACGCGCTGCGACTCGGCGCCGCGCCGCGCGCCACCCGCGCCCCACAGTCCTCACGGCAGCAAGCGGGAAAGGCAGCGGGGCGCCAGCGCAGCCACGCACGCCCGGGCCCCCGGCAGCCCTCCTGGACTTGTCTTCTCTTTCCTGTCACCAGCTGCACGCAGCGGTTATATTCTTTTGGGTAATTTCACTGGCAAACATTTTACAGTGTTGTTATCGGTCTGAGTTACTAATTTTCTTTAAGGTCGGACTTTTTTTGCATCTTTATGAAGAAACAGGGAGCAGCTCGAGGAGGCTGACTGCAAACACACACACAGACACACCAGACAAAGTTCTGGTTCCATGTTCTCAGGCAAGATGATTACAGAGGCCCATTCTGGCAGGAATATCAATGATTTTTTATGCAACTGGGGAAGATTAAAAACCTTTTCTCATACATAAGTTGGAAGATGATATTTTGAATGCAAAGCTGACCTCCATGCGCACGAGGGAACGTTTCCACATGTGTTGAAGTCTGCTTAAATTACAACCAAACTCATTCTATAAATATAGCATGCCACTCATTCAGAAAGTTAACTTAGATGTGGAAAGTTTGTTGATAATTTAAAGTCAGTCATCAGATGGGAAGCTGAACAGAAGCTGCTCCACAAACATTTTCAACTCCATGCGGAGGAAAAATCCGAAGGAAATAGCGGTTCTTCAGACCTTCCACCTCCTGGTAGCCTGGCATCCTACTGATAAATAAGGCTCTTGCAGCAGACAGTTAATTCTAGTTACCACAAGTTCCTCAGAGCCAGAGACCTTCTATGGTAACACACACAGCTGAAAGCTACTGCCAAAAAAGATCAGGAATCAAGCGCTGGCTGCTGTTCTCACAGCTCAGTTCCCCTTGTTTAGCTGCTTCTTAACAGCAGCCTTTCAGGGCAGGAATTGGGTTGACCCAAGTATCTTTCCACTGAAGGCTGCAGGGCTGCTGGAGGGGACCAACCCACTAGGAACGTGCCCCTTCTTTCCATCAGCAAGATTCAGGGAGCAGATTTGCCCGAGCGCTGCTCCACGAGCGCTAACAAAAGCGGACGAGCTTGCTCGGATGCTCTCTGCCTTTTAAATCAGCATCTCGTGCAAATTAGCTCAAAGTAGATTAGATGAAAGGGTGTTAAAAATAATTCTGGCACCGCAAGTGCCTTCACAGTACTATGAGTGCCGGGCATAGAGATCCATCCAACTGTGGGAGATTTCCCCGAGTCACCTAACCTGAGCCAGAGGGATGGAATTTGGGAGCCGTGTGCATGGAATATTTTTTTTAAAAGCAACAATTTACACTTCTGTTGGGGACACACGAGGTAACTAGAGTAATGATTGTATTTTCTGTTACCTGGCATAGCTACAAAGAGCTGAAAGAAGTGTTATGTGAGATTACTACCATAAAAGCAGGCACCTGTTTCTCYTGGAGCTTTCAGTGTTTCAGAATAGTTGGACGGCCAAGTCAAAAATTGCTTTCAAAAATTGCTTTCCATCATTTGAACAATTAGAAACTAAGTGCTAAAGAGATGTGTTTCCTGTGCCAAAGCCTCACACTCCAAAGAGGCCGTGTGCCATGCTCAGATTTTGGATGTCACTGCTCCTAGTTTGACACCACTCTTCAGAAGCTCCTCAGGCAGGAAAAGTAATAGATGGAGAAGCAGCATTTATACTCTTATGATTCATTTTCATCCACCAGAATAGCCCTTAGCTTATTTGCAAACACATGCTCAAAACAGGTATTCAAGGACATTAAAAACTGCCTGCAGTTCAATGCTATATGTCAATATTAAATGCATTTATAGATAATAAGTCTAGCAAACGGAGCTAGCTTCATTTAAAATAAACAGACTGGTCTAATCACCAGAACTAAATCCAGCAGAATCAATAGTCCTCCTGTCAAGATATATACAACAAGAACCTTCATGCTATTTACTCAGAAATGTATAATTGCTTCTTGAATCTGCAATCTGTGCTGCTCACTTGCAAGCCCATTAAGCACCAATCACCTTTTCTCTGATTCAGTCCATTTAAACTCYTTTAACTTCACTACAAGCAGCCAGATTTGGGAAATACCTATAACCACCTAAACTTGCTGCATTAATAAAAACGCAGAATACTCTTTGACATTTTTCTTGAAAATTTTAAGGAATTAAGAAAAAGAAAGGAGCCTGCTTGGGAAGTGTGGCCCCAATAAGGTGCAGGATAGTGGTGGCTACRCCAGGGTGAGCAGTGCTAAGAGAGCAGCACGTGGCATTGGCTTCTAAGCCTACTACCAGTCACCCCATCACTGAACTGTCAGRCAGTCTCAAACTGCAGGATGTTTTGCTCCTGAGATGCCCAAAACAGCAATAARTGGCAACTGCTCCACCTTCCGTATGCTGCTGTTTTACCTTGTGATACAGATCCCAAGTATCCCGCTGATTCCTTACTGAGGAGGGGAAAAGCTCATCAAGCACAAGGAAAAAGCATCACCTGCCTCGTGGGTCTTGGGGCAGATGCCCGTGTTGTGGGGCCCGCTGCGCATCCGGCACGCGCCAAATTCCCAAAGGCAGCTGCATTCCCCACTGTGGAGGAACAACTGCTGCCCCAGCAGGCAGCGGCTGCAGCGGCGTCCACACTGCGCTCCGCCTGCTTCCCTGCTGCAGCTCCTGCTAACGCTGCTGCAGGAGCGAAGGATATTCTGCTTCTGGAGGGGCATCCTTTCTTTGCCAGCCATTTTCCTTTGGAAAAGTATGCGGCAGCAGAGTCTCCAACTCCGCTGTCTCACGCCAAGCTGCTCTTGGGCTCTAATGCCAAAACCCAGGCAAAAAAACAGACTATTTCTTAAAAGAGAGAACAAAAGTACAGAGCTTGGGCAAGCATACTCTTGGCTTAGATTGCTTACAAAGCACAGAAACACTGTGCCAAAGTGTCTTTTGAGAGAGTCGTATTCCCACTTGTACTTCTGGCTGCTTTGGAAAGCACTGTCAGAAGTGCTGGATGCACACTCTTGAAAATCTAAGCTCTAAAACTTACATCACACACAGAAACAACTGCTCCTAGCGCAACAGTCACATTTTGAAAGCCATTACAAAAGTGGAATAACACGTCCTCAGAGTTTCTTTAGAAGCATTTTTAGTCTGGATTATATTTTCCCCCCTCGCAAAGTAAATATCCCTAGTAGGCAAGCGGTAATCAGAAATTGGTTGAGTAAGGGAAGTCGCTCCCGCATATTTCAGCTCCCTGGGGCTTYAGAGCCTAAATTAGGCCTTAGGGATAAGTGCTTAAATGTCACCTAAGAACAGCAACCACCAAACCTCTTGCCCGGGGTCCCAGTTGACTCACATTTTATCTAAACCTTCTCAACGCCCCCGTGCTGGGAGCACCTCAGCAGGAGGCAGRAGCGCTGGGTCTGGGCAGCCCAAGGCCCCTGTACAAACACAAACGCACCGAGCCGGCCGCCACCGCTCCCTCTACGCACACGCTCAGCGGCTAGAGAGCATGTGTGAGCTGAAAGACAAACATATTTTATACATAAAATACATACATTATGTGTGTGTGTGTGTGTGTGTGTGTGTGTGAGTGCAGATATGTATACAAAGATATTTTTTCCCCAACTCAGACAAGTTCAGAGCAACGTTTTCCACCTTGAACTAGAATCACTGAATGGTTAAGATTGGAAGGGACCTCAGAGGTCATCCAGTCCAACCCGCCCTGCTCACACAGGGTCACCCAGAGCACGGGGCACAGGGCAGCATCCAAGCGGGTTTTAAAGATCTCCAAAGAAGGAGACTCCACAACCTCTCTGGGCAGCCTGTTCCAGGGCTCTGTCACCCTCACTGTCA
>NW_020454883.1:875280-906897 GCF_003342845.1 Nothoprocta perdicaria | reverse complement strand
CTCCAACTGGACTCCGCGCCACTGACTACCACTCTCTGCACCCTGCCATCGAGCCAATTCCTAATCCACCTCCCCGTCCACTCATCTATCCCACACCTYYRGAGCTTGCCCAGGAGGATGCTGTGAGGGACGGTGTCAAAAGCCTTACTGAAGTCCAGACAGATGACATCCACYRCTCTGCCCTCATCTATCCAGCCAGTCACTCCTTCATAGAAGGCAATCAGGTTAGTCAAGCAGGATTTCCCCTTGGTGAATCCATGCTGGCTACTCCCGAGCACCTTCTTCGCCTCCATGTGTCTGGAGACAGCATATTCACGCAGAATATTCTGTGTGGTAATACACACAGAACAGTCCCAAGCCTTTTTGTGTTCTTCTAGACTAACAAGGAAACTCAAACCGAATACCTTCTCATTTTCCTAATGTCCCAAGCCAGTACATTATCTAGTAAAAACAGATGCAGGAAAACTTTACTTACCTACATGTGCAAAACAGACTCCTGGCTTAAAATCAGGCCTCCCCTGATTAAGGGCAGGGAGCGCATCCCTGTTAGAAGCTTTTCAGCGTATCAGACTGACCGTGAAGAGAGGCCTCTCTCTTATGAGCTTCTAAGCCACGTGCTACATCAGTCTCTAGAGCAGCAAATTAAATATGAAAACGAAAACTTGAAATAGGTTTTCAATGTTCTTTACGTTTCCTAAACTAGCCAGATAGTTCCTGAAGTTGAGACTTACCATTGCTGATTTGGTAAGCTGCCTTTTCWGTCTGCTGGATGTCTATGTCCCCAGTATTTCAGTCCCTCACCTCTGACTGYGTTCTTGGTGATACCAGTTACTCATTGGTTCATATATTAGAGGTTTGTTCTGYATAAATAGCACCTACTGGGACACTGGAAAGGTCTCATTAAAATTTCTGACCCATATTAGTTTCTGACCCATAGGATTATCGATCCACTCAGGATTCATCTGAACAATCAAGAAAGTGAAGGCTGAAAAAGAATTRTCCATGGCACTACTCAGGCCACGCAGCTTGCCTCTGCTGCATTCAAAACATAACATTTCCACACAGTTCTTCCTTGCAGGCTCCATTGACCACAGATAAGACTCAGACAAGGAGAACGTGCACCAAGGAGAAAGGACAGCGTACAAGAAGCCCAAGTTCTCCCTTCTCCAGAGAGAAGCAACTTGAAAATTCAACGGCCTTGCAGAGTTTATATAAACTGTCCCCATGAGCAAACTCAAGTTCTCCCTAACGCTCATACTGACAACATTTTCAGGCCTTTCACAAAAATCTATATATAAATAAATAAATAGATTGCATCCATATGAATTGGGTGATAAACTACAAAACAGCAAGCTGAAGCTTTCAAGCATTTCCCCAGCATTGCTTTTACATCAACAGCAGCAAGCCCAGGCCAAAACATTCYGGGGAAGAAAAAGAAAAAGGTAAAAACAGCAACAACAGTAGCTGACCACCAGGTCTTTTTAACAAGGCTGTTTTCAGGAGTTGCAGATGATCAGTATTAACCAGATTTATGTGGTTTCAAACCAACCAGATTAATTGGTTTCAAGTAAAGTTTTGGTCCAAGAGCATTTTGGACTTGCCAAAAGGGGTTACCACCTACCTACCTGTCCACCATGCTTTGGRTAAATACTGCAACTTTCTTCAAAGCAAAAAATAATCAGCTTCAGAAGGGATATAACTTCACAAGGGTTAGAATACAATCCCTGAGCAGAGCGGGACTGGCCCAATATGTATCACTCTGAATCAGGGCCTTGAGATGTATGTCATGGAAACATCCCATGGAAAGTCTCAAGAATTTCTTGGGAGACTACTTGTCCTGTAACAGCTGCTGAAAAGCTACCAGCACTGCTGGTATATAAAAGCATCAAGATTAAATTACTTTCCTATAAATGAGCTACAGAGGCCATGAATTGGATGAAAGAAATCACCATTAAGATGTCAACACTTGCTACTAGCCATTCTGGGGTTTTAAAATCTTGTCCTGATAAACCCTGTCCTATTGTCAGCAGGGTCTTGTCAGCTTTCCTCATCGCTGCCATGTTTTCTAGGAAAAACAAGAAAAAGGGGACAAAAAGAAGCAAGTTTGGACGCTTTAGAACAATATTTCTCTATATGGAAAATGGACAACATTCATAGATATCTGAATTAAATGCAGCCCAATCCAAGATGACTCTAGAATGAGCATTCAGGAGATTTCTAAGAATTTCACAAGAAGGTCTTTAAAGGCACCACAAAGCCACACTTCCCCTTCTGCACACTACTCACAGACCCAGCGTTCACAGCCGGCCCCGCGCGAGCAAACACGACAGCTCCAGCTGCAGGAGCGGGGTCTCTCCCCACGTTACGTTCCAAGAGGTTTCTGACCAGCAAATCACACGGATCACGAGCTATGGAGCAAGCAGGATTGCACCCGCATCTCTTCTCCAAGCGTCCCCCTGCCACAGCAAAGGGTAGGTCCAAAGAGGCCGTGGTGGCGCTTACCGCGAGCGCGGCGGAACCTCCGGCACCCGGCAACATTCACAGCACCGGCAGAGCTTCCATCGCCTCCCGGCAGGGAAGGGCCGCTGCCTGGGGCTTCACGAGATCGCCCTTCTCATTTGCCTGCAGGCGAAGAACAAACAAAGCAAAACAAACTTCAGTTAATCAAGGCAAAATATGTTTTCGTTTCAAGTCAAAATATAATGCAAAGCACACAAGTTACTAACACAGGTCCTAAATTCTCTTTAACTTAGACTCTTAGAAAAATAATCCGTGTTGCTCTGTGCCTAGGAGGAATAACTACTTTATCTCTCCTCCTTGTACTAATACCACACTCTTCTCCAACGATACCATCTACTACCTCTTGCAGAAGGTCTAAACAGCACATAATTAATGAAATTAAAAACAAATGTTCTCTATACTCAGTGCTGAAATCTACAGATCTGTTCAGGTCTGAGAAAGGCTTAAATACCCAAGAACTAGTCTACTTTTCCCCGCTTTACTAATAAGCCTAACAAAAGCTACTGCTTTCATCTACAGACCTGGCCTTGACAGAAGTTATTTGAAAAGGATGCTGATGAAATTACCCTCTCTTAAAACACATGCTTGAATCCTGTATTTTTATTAAGAGTAGCTCTTTATGGTCTTGTAGTAATTAGGTTAATCATTATTTAATCTTAGCATTACTACAGATGTACTTCAGACAAGCTCACTTCTCAGATAATTTAGTCTCAGTAATTAGAGATGTATCTTACGCTGAAGAGACTTGTTTAAAGCATGTTATCTCATTGCAGAAACCTTATGCTATGACAGACTTCAGCAAGGAATCATCAGAAGTCTTCAAATCAAACTGCAAAGATAGATTTTTTTTTTTTAATTAAGCTGCAAAATTAATTTTCTCAAAAATAAAATAAAAATCAAACATCAGCACAACAATTCAGATGTGTCACACAAGCCAATACACAGTGTTTCTTAAATTTACCATTACCTTTAGCAAAGTTAAGGGATCATTTGCTACATCAGCTTAAAAGAYTTAACAAATGTTCTTCTCCTGCAAACCGCTTCCTTTACTACTGGTTTTAAGTAGGACATAAGACCTACAGGAAAATCTCTCTCAGAGGTAATTTCCAGTAGACATTTGCCACTGGAAGTGACCCATTGTTTAGTGACTCAGTTGTTTAGACGTTAATGAAGACGACTTTATCCCTGCTCTTCTGCTGCAGATGCAGAGAACAGTCCCCCGAGTTCCCGCTCCGAAGGCTCAGCCCTGCTCTAACATCATTCACCCTGGTGCAGCACCACTCAGGAACTGCTTAGTTGAGACCAGTTTGAGCCAAGCTTGTGCAGACGGGCTGTCGAAACCAAATCACACCTGGAAAGCTAGTCAGCCATTCAGTAAACTAATGGCCCATCTCCCATTTAGGTCTGTATCCAGTGAACATCACCTGCTGCCCGTCCACCTGAGCTGGCGGAACCCTCAAGGCCACTCTGATGTCAAAACACATTCCCTAAYTTGTTTTTTGAATAGGAAGGTATCATCTTCCTCTGCCATAAGMAGGAAGGAAAATGGACGATCAGACATTCACCTTAAAAACATTCACCTTAAAGACACTCACCTCTTCTTACAACTCTTTCTCCTAGAAGTTGCCCAACAAAAACAACACACAACTGCTCATACAAACTCATATAAATCCAACTATTCTGAACCAATARAGAACAATCTTTCAAAAGGTGGAAGTAGATGCCTTTAAATATTTTAATATCTWTTTTTTATGATCTAACTTGACTTCCCAAATACAAACTGCTGCAAAACTCATGAATGTGACAACAACAGCACAAGAGCTGTCAGTAATGACTTTGATGGAGAAGAATAAAGATATAAATAGAGATCAGGACTAATAAAACACAGGTTTACAAATGGAGAATACTTCAGATAAATCAAAGWACATCTCAGCTATCTGGATTTCTGACAAACATGAAGTCAATGTCATTAAGTATTATGGCTTATTTAAGTATATGAAATTGCAGACTGGTAGATAAACTGCCGTGTTGATAAGGATCCTCCCCAAGACAGACAGTGACAGACAGCACAGAAAGAAAAACCTACAGAAACCTGGGAAGTTCCTAATGAAAATGCTCAACAAAACCACTAAAAAACCCACAGTATTTTTAAACCAATTAACTGCTTGCATGCACAAAATAATGAAGACAGCTGATGACAACCTCAGGAAACCATTACAACATGAGGGTGCATTCAGTTATCATATATCAAGCAACACGTGACTGTAGGAGCTGGAGTCGCASAAGTGGGATAAAACTACCTAACATACAACCCACAATCACGTACATAAAATAAACAACCCCTGCCGGACATGAGGAGATGGATCAATGCCTGGAGCAGAAGGACTGGGATTCTAAGTATTCACTGAAGGGTCTGTAAAACTGTTGCCCAAAGCAGCTGCCTCTCGGTGCTGGTGGAGGAAGGTGGAACATGATGTGTTGGTTACTGGGGGCTGGGAGAAGACTTATAGGGGAGACTATTTCTGATTATCTTCATGCATATGAGAAATCAATAGCAACTAATCCTTCTCCCAGAGAGGTAGGAAGAGAAAAAGGCAAGCAAACATCCTTTAATTTAAGATAATTTTTCCATACACGGGTTGTGATGTAAATCCAATTGCTAGGACGGCAATGTAAGGCGTGCATTATAAAAGCTCGGCGAGCTACATGGAATTCAGTCCCACTTCCCAGTATCCCTCCACAGAGAAAGCTGTAGATCCAAGCCAACAAGGCACRCTGGGGCTCAGCAAAGCGCCTCTCACGTTCCTGAGCGCTGCCTTCCTGGCCTTCCAAAGGGATCTCTGGGTAGCCCTTCTCCCTTGAGGGCATTTTACTCAAGCTGATAATGCCCAGGTCAAGGTTCCCAGCGTGGAACACTGGGACTGCTACAAACTCTGACACCTTTTGTTTCCACACTGAGGGCACTGCTGTGCAAGACAGCAGGTTTGGAAGGCAGGTCTTGGCTTAACACTTTCTATTGTGCTGGTGACTGCATATGAAATACTGCAGCTCTAAAATAAGAGAGATTTTTCTTTTTTTTTTTTTTTTTTCTTCAAAACCATAAACTGGAAACCAGAAACAATATTGAATTGCTTTTCTGACTGCACAAACTAATTTAGGCAGTACATTGAGCATAAACAAGTCACATTTAAGTACGTACACATTTTTCCATTTCAAAAATGCTTTCAATTAAATATAAATGTGCGTGCACTTAAGTGCTTATACAGTTTCTTTCTTGTGTAAGATCTTGCATGGAATTCAATATGAGAAGCTCTAAAACCATACCTCCATTAGCTACTTTCACAGTCCAACTCTGATAAATAATCTCAACTCTCCAGTGTTTAGCACAAACTCTCTTACATCCACCTGCTTCTGTCTTCAGCCCTGTTTCACAAAGGGGAAGTCTCCTACCTTTTCCCCACTCCATATTTTTTTTTTAAAGCTACTAAATCCATTTTCGGACGGTTTTCTTCCTCAGACAGGAGGCCCCAATATTTCTGAATCTTCTAACTATTTGCATGCAGTCCAGACCATATAATACTGTACAGACTTAATACAGTTAGACATAGTAAGTGTTTGTATTGAGTTGTACAGTTATCAACAAAGGGGCTTCAGGAAATCACTTCCTACCAATATCCTACTACTGTGGCCATCGTCTCTTAAGCAAGTACCTCACTATGAACTATTTACCTGCTTAATGATAAACAGAAATGACAACTATTTTTTTAAGTGCTTTTAGAGGTCTTTGGTCACGGTAAAAACACCAGGGAAACGTCAATAAAAATGTGGACGTTTGTTTCCTCAGAAAGCCTAACTGAATTTTGAACCTTCTAGCTGTGGATATTACAGGTGACAASAGTAGGCTGGAAAGAGGGACTAGACTTCAAATGAAGAAAGGGAAAACGGCAAGATAGATCACAAACTAATCACTGCCCACCCTGCCCACTGTAAATCCTTCTTTAAGACACCCACGTTAAGCCAGCCAGAACACTGGCCTAGATATACCAAAGATAGACAGGCTTGCTACCAAGATGGAAAGAGCCTTCTGCAGCACTCATTAGTTTTCCATTGCTATTCACACCCAAACACTCCTCTTTTTGAGCCTCTCTCTGCAAGACAGGCAGGATAGGAGCAGACAAGCAGAAATCAAGAAAAATATCCAAGAAAAGTATCCAAGAAAGTATCCATCACCTTGCAAAGCTACCTGCTCACGCATCATGGTGACCCTGAGCACCAGCAGCAGACCAGTTGTGCCTCTCCTCCATGCCACGAGCTCCCTGTGGAGACACCACTCTGATTCTCCAATCTTCCCACTGATCCAGCCATGGGAACCTAAGATGTTACTGCTCCCTCCTGTTTGTCCCATCCTTCCGCTGGGGTCATTGCTTCTTGGCTGGAAGCACCTTAGCCTGCACCGTGGCTGCCCCTCTTCTCAACTCAACCCATCATCCTAAATCCCCAGTGAAGGTGGCTTCTTACCAGCTGCTACCTGAAAAGGCCCAGCCCCACACAGACGATAAGCCCTCAGCAAGCCAACCCGAATGCCTTTGAATCAAGGCAAGTGTTACCTCTTCCATGAAGTGTTACCCAAATTGCAACCCAGGAGAGTTTGTTGCCAAGAAAAGTGTTTGTTTCTCTGCAGTTTCTCAGAGACTACCTACCTCCGGGGTTTTGCTATGACTTAATCCTGGTTTAAGGCCAAGCAAAAGGCAGCATTAAAGAGGAACCCCATGAAGGATATCCAAGCACGCTCAGGCCATGCTTCCACATTCCGTTGTGTTTGGGAATGCTTGGAACCAAGGGGTTTTAACTGGGATTACTGACAAAATATAAATGACAATTAAATCTTCAGTGACAAAGCTCACAGAATTAAGAAAATTCCTATTTAATTGTAAGCACAAGTTTTTCTACCACAGAGTATAACAGAAGCCTCTCATACCAGGGTAACTCCAGTGATTTTTCCTTTAAGAATCAGAAGAATGCATTTGTTTAGAATATGTCTATTATAGAAAATGCACTTAAGTGCCATGTTTAGCACCTAAATACTGTAGCAGTAAGATGTGGAGTATGGAATAAACACACAGGAATTATCTGCAGATMAAATGTTCATCTTAATTTCACAGTTTCTTTCACAGTTTCTCTTCTTTTCTCACAAGTCCATAAAGAGGAAAAAAAAAATCCTCATTTTCTTCCTCCGGTTGAACTTCAGGTTCCTTCCATTAGGATGCACTTTTGTCTCCTTTATTCCATGCCCTGCCTCAAACACCACATCTAGTTCAGTGTGAAACCCCTCCTGCACAGCTGAGCTCACATTACTCCCATTCTTTCCATTACTCTGAGATTTTATTTGCTGCAGAGTAGATTTATTGATAGCTTTTAGACTGCAGGTCTTTAAAAGGTCTTCAGTTAGGGAAAAAGAAAAAAAAATCCCAAAGCACAATTCTCCATAATCACCCACTAATGAGARGCAATTGATCATCATGCTTCATACTCCACAAGCAGACTTTCCACATACTCCAAAATACCATCTTCTTATGAAAGCTTATGGGCTGAGAAAGTTAACACTAAAGCGTAACCCCATGGGATTTTTAAAAAGGAGGGAAAATCCATCATTTTCAGAGCTGAATGACATGGCAGTGAAGTTCTAGTTTATCTTCTCCAGAAAAATCAGAAAGTTTTTTTCTTTTTTAATAGCATCTTCATAGTACTTAACTAGTCAGAAATACACATCATGAGAGATTTCCAAAAGCCTGATCTAGCTCCAGCTGCCGGTGATCCAAACCATCAGCGTAACGTCTACCCAGGACGCGTTATCTTTAATAGCACCCAAGCTCGGAGCGGGTCAAACGCAGCACGAGCGCTAAGTGCTCTGCACGTCAGCGGTTAAAACGAGAGGGGAAGGCAAAAATCACCCCAAGCAAAGCAGGGCCGGGATAGCGGCGACGGGAGGCCAGGAGGGCTCCGTTCGCTTGCAACGGGTGGAGGGAAATGTCATGAGGGCGCTGGACTGGGTGCTGCCGTGCGAGAAGGGGATATGGGCCCAGCGTGCRGGAAGGCTCTGCCCCAAAATGGCGCCCATGGGAGGCTAAAATGGCGCCCACAGGAGGGAATAGGCAAAAGGGAGTGTGGTGGGGCTGTTGTCGGAAGTGCAGGTACCACATGCTGGAACGGCAGGAGCGCGTGGAGAGCGGCCCTGACTCCCGCGGCCCGGCCTAGCGGCTGCCGCCATCTCACTTCCACGCACCCTGCGAGGGGCCTGCGGGCCGGGGCTGCCTGTGCAAAGGCTGCTCCGAGCAGGAGACTGAGTTGGGGCTGTTTAGCCTGGAGAAGAGAAGGCTGAGAGGGGATCTGATTAACATGTATAAGTGCCTGAAGGGGGAATGTAAGAAGGAAGGGGCCAAGCTGTCTTCAGGGGCCAAGCTGTCTTCAGTGGTGACCAGTGACAGGACAAGGGGAAATGGGTATAAGTTGCAACACAGGAGGTTCCATCTCCATGTGGGGAGGAACTTCTTTCCTGTGAGGGTGCCAGAGCCCTGGCACAGGCTGCCCAGGGAGGCTGTGGAGTCTCCTTCTCTGGAGRTCTTCCCAACCCGCCTGGATGCCGCCCTGTGMCCCGTGCTCTGGGTGTCCCTGCTGGAGCAGGGGGTTGGACTGGATCTCTAGAGGTCCCTTCCAACCTCAACAACTCTGTGATTCTCAGATTGTGTCCTCAGGGGCTGCCTGCTGCAGATCACACCCAAATTGAGCGTTTCTTCAGTGCCTCTTTCAAGAGAATCTCTCTCTTGCTCTGGGGGGGAAAAAAAAATCTCAGCTGCTAAGATTAGAGATCTCTTGGAAGATAATTCCCTCATCTCACGGAGAGAAGGGTGACAGAATTACTGTATCCTTGACTGCAGATGAAGCCTTTTCATGCAAGCAGCTTCCCTATAACAGGGCCATCTCTTCAGCGAGATCCAACATACGCCTTGAGGATGAACTTAGTGTCTTTCTTCCACAAACACAAGAGCTCAGCAGTTTGGTCATCTGGGAGACTGCGAGAGTCCAGTAGCTGCTGCTGCTGCAACTAAACTGCCTTCTCAGACCAGTCTCTTCCTCCACGTCCGCTCCATCCCCACATCACACTCTTAAATCAAATCAAGATAAGCTATTTTCTAACATCAGCTGACTTCCTTCCCTCAAAAATCACTGCAGCCAAAATGATACCGATTCTGAGCAGATATGAAGCATTTTGCAAAATATCCAAAAGGTCTCATTTTCAGAAAAAAATAAAAAGGAGATGCYGATGCAGGTGGTATTTTTAGCACCTCAGTAGTTCTATATTTATTCTTTTATGTCTACCTGAAAGGAAAATAGCACGATCTCTGGCGAGGCACTACCAGAAAACGTGTTGTGCTGTAAAGCCTGCGTTAGGGCTCTCAGTGAYGTGCTGCAAGCCGTGGCCTCACCATCCGCTCAGCCCAACATGTCTTAGGCCCAGCAGTGTCCACAGAATTACAGTTCCTCAGCAGTTCAAAGCAGCCTTTGTAGAACAGAAATCAAACTCTTATGCATAATCTTTAACCACTCTAGTTACRTTTAACACCTTAGCCTCACACACACACTCAGCCCAACCTGAAGTATTTTTGATTGCCTAAAACTCAAAGCTTTGTAGATTATCTGTTAATAATAGAGAATCAATCCCCAGCCCCAACTCTAGAWAACACCATACAAAACCTCAAGTCAGTAGCAATAGCAGCGGCTCAGCCATAAATACCTGCAAGTGATAAAAGACTACTTTGTTATTGTGCTTCCTTAGAGCTGTTGTGTCCTTAACCCCAAAGTCCCTTTTCTTGGTGGCTCCAGTGCATTTACTCTCCCCCAACAGGCTCCTGCCTCTATCTCAGGCAGTTTAACTGAAGATTTACTTACAACGGCCAGTACTTTGAGGAGAGTACAGTTTATCAAAGGGGCTGCTTATTTGCAAGGAAAGAGATACTTCAGAGACAGGAAGGGCAGAACTGGCTCAGCCAAGTTTCTATGAAGTTGCAGTAAACTTAGAGAGTATCGAATTGAAAGAGTTTCAAGATATAAGTTAAAAAAAGCCCTTCCAAGTTTTGTACATTTTTAAAAAACAAAAAGTGAACAAGAAAACAAGAAAACTAACAACAAAAAATCTTAAATAACTTCTGTTTTTCTATTTGCTTTTCAATTCAAGTATACCTGTTCTCCAAAGGTATAGATTTTAGATTATACTAGGGGTTATGCTAGATCTGATTGCTTAATACACCTACCCAAATTATATAAGCTGGGCTCGAGGGCAGTCAGGGCAAAGGTTCTGGTAAAATACTGTCCTTTCACATAAATTGAAACTTTTTTCTCTCCTCAACCTTGAGAGATTTAGCCCTCCATACAGGTAATCTCTATCAAGAAATAGATCTCTGTCCATCAGGCACATGTGTCTCGTCACTTGTCCATACTTTCCAATCATCATTCCAACTAGCATTACCCACATACTGACAACTTGATCTATCTCTCCCCATAATTCCAAAACAAACAACAGTTGGGGGCCTYCACAACATAAATTGATTTTTTTCACTGCTCATATATAGGTATCAAATAGGTAACTATGGACAGTGGCAGGGTATTACTACCTTCCTACAGCCCAAACTGCCTTAGTCAGTAACTTTCTAAAGAGATAAAAGCATGGATTTTCTAAAACTTACAGAGTCTTTTTTTCAAGTTATAATCCAGGCATCTCAGTCAGACTAGTCTTGGATTGACCCTTGTATATTTACCTTTGCAGACCTTGCATTACATCAGCATTGCACTATAGGGGCCACTAACTCTTCACATTAAGTTTACACAGTTTGAAGAAGTCACTCAAGCGCTTTAATGGGGGATCTGGTTGTCCTTCTGTCCAGCTTGGAACTATTTTTCTTTTTTCTGTTAAGATGCTTCCTGGCCAGCTACAGTAGAGAGAACTGGCAAAATAAAATAAAAAAATTGTTGCCTCTCCCTCTGCTACTGACCAAATATAAATATAACTTTTTTTTAATTATTATTTTTATTTTTTAAATCATTAATGGGTACTCCAAAGTAAGGCAACAGAAACACCCAAAATCTTAAAGAGATAAACCAAATAATCTCTCTGGTTATTAAGCAAAACCAAAACAAACAAGCAAGCAAACAAAGAAAAAAATCACCGTAATGAAAACTCAGATTTAAGATTTCCTTAAGAGAAGTGTACATGTGGGAGAAAGTATATAATATACATTCTTATTTCCTGTCACCAAATCCACATGGCTTGCWTTTTTTTTTTTTTTTTTTTTTTTTTGGACTATTTGTCCACTTTTCATGAATTGGACAATCCGTTCTGAAAAAAGAGAATAAATCAATTCCAGAATGGGCACATCATGAAACATTTGTCCAGAACCACGCGTTTTCAATTAACCATTTTTGTGCCTCTGGCAGTCCTCCCTTCTGCTATATTATTTGATGACCAAATTGACCTTTTTCGTGCTCTTGGTAGTTCTCTGGTGTCAAACCGACCCCACGTAACTTGCCCACGCCAGGGGCAGCGCGCACGTAGGCAAGACCCATTCACAACCACGGACACAGCTACTCACGTGCCCTCTCGGCACTGCAGCCCTCCGTCGTGCTCCTCTGAGCGGCTCACGCGGACACCCACAGAGCAGGGTGGGCTCCTCGCAGCACCCACAGACACAGAGACTCACAAGGTCACAGCCACACGGCTGAGCAGGCCCTTCCCAGGACAGCAGCCCCRCAGCCAAGAGAATCAACTCCGGCACGTGAAGTATAAAAATAGCTCCTTTCGCAGGAGTTAAGACTGCAACAAGACCTCCCGCACCTGCCCCGATTACGTCGGGCTGGAAAAAAGCAGCGAGGAAAGTCCAACAAGAGGAGCACGAAGCCCTGGTCTCAGTATCAAAGGCAGCAGGGAAATCTCAGGCTCCATGGGCACATCTGAAATGGCACCTTAGTTCACAGCACAGCTCCACTTTTGAAGGAAATGCCCTCCTGCTCTCACACACCGATTTGGATCACGGAGTGATTTCTGGTGTAAGACTGGATGGATAAAACCAAGTCTGCAGATCCACCCATGTGTCCTACGTAACACACTCTAAACCTTGCTAGTGACCCAGGTGTCCACAGGCTGCACCTCTGTGAGCTCTTCCAGCAGGTCCCAAGCAGCAGGTGAGGCTTCAAGCGCCAAGGGCTCATGCAACACGTGGAATATCTCACGCTAAACCAAGTATCCCCTGCCCCTCTGCATTTGCTGTGAGCAGAACTCAGTCCCCCAGCGAGGTCTCGGGTAACCCAGCACATCTCCATACAGCAGCACACGCTGCTAACGGGGCCATCCTGTGAGCCTGCAGGCAAAGAGCAGGGCCCTATAGCACCAAGGCTGTGGCTTTGTTCCTGGTGTTCGCCCAGCGACACCCCACTTYCTGCTGGGACCCCGCGGGTAGCTGGGAGGCTCCGTGCTCGGCAGCTTCGGGCGCGCGCGAAGAGGGCCTCGTGTAGCCTGCAGGCAATGGAGAGCGCCCYGGGGAAGGACGGGAGAGAGGCTGGTTGCTCCACATGCATGGGAGTCTCATGTGGTGGGTCACCGAGGCCACCGATGGCCGTGGTGAGCTCCAGGGTGAGACACGTCAGCAGGGCACCCGGTTATGGGGCAGCAGGGAGGGCAGGTCCCTGCTCAGCACAACATGAGCAGCGCAGGTGGTTGGCACCTGGGAGCATCCCCGGATCCGAGCAGGCCCTAGTGCGGCCTGCAGCAGCTCACAGCCCTCGCTGGGCAGATGTCCTCAAGGGCTGTCACGAGCCACAGTCAAGGCCACCATAGTGTGAGCAGGGTCTCTGCTCAAGGGAGACCGGAAAACCAAAACAAGGATCCACACTTGGGGGCAGGCCCATTGCCTCCCTTCTGCTTCCACTCTCCCTGCCTCCCTCCTTCCCGCTGCTCCTCCCCTGCTCCTCCCACTTACAGGCATGTGGCAAGGACCAGCATCCTGCTCTTGCCTCCTCCATAAAGGCCTACCTTGCAGAGAGGGTCTCAGATGCAAGGACAGCTCCCACGCTCTGCAGCTCCTGCAGAGGGTTCTCCCCGCTCTGGCAAAACCCTCATCATCATCATTACAAACTGGCTACAGCGGTACAGAAGGGCCATGGCCAGCAGACTTCCTCCCTATAAGCCACAGAGTTTTTCTTAAGTATTTAAACAGGGCCTAGAGGACACAGGCTCCACATGCAGCTATGACTGATGAGGTCTCTTCTGCCATCACAATTCTGTGAGATCTGTCCTTCCAGTTAATAAGAATAAATAAAATACAGCATAATAAAAAAGCCACCCTGACCTAATTGCTCACAAAGACACTTGCTGGGTGTGGGACTCATGGGGTTTGCAATATTCCTACTCCTAAAAGCTCCCTGTCTCCCATCACCAGTCCCTTCCCAGGAGAGGGCAGCAGCTCCCACTGCCCTTACCAAGCTTGCCTTCCTTTCCCTTCACAGCAAATCAAGGTGCTGCCCCCTGAGCCTCCCTGGCTTGTTCAGCAACCTCTCCRACTTCTGAGGTCTCCTGAGAGAAACATGAGAGCAGCCACAGGCAAACACCGGGCCACAGGGAAGGCCAGGAGAGCCAGGGGCTCAAATCCTGTCAGAGGAATCAGCGTGGTCAAAAAGCCGAGTACCACTGGGAAGAACGTGCACGTACCTGCAGAAGATATATGGGGTCATCACCCATAGATCTGCTTTCCTGTTCCAAAGACCGCAGGAATGTCCAGGGGTCACCCCCACCATGGTTTGTTTTACCACGGTGGCCCTGGGCCAGGCAGCAGCGTGGAGTCAATGCTGCTCACGCCACTTGGCTGTGAGCAAAAGTCCAGGTGATGATGCTGATCCCTCCCACGTGCACTATCCAAAGGTGAAAGGTTTGGAAGATTGCCTTGGAAACCTTAATCAGAACTGTGCCGAGGGTGGACTTTCCCACTCCACATCATCTCACCAGCACTGAAGGTCACCAAACTGCACAGATGGCCGGGACACTCTTGCACAAGGCCCAGGCTGCTGGAATTTCATACASGGACACGTACTTCATAGGGTGGCAGAAGGCCTTGGCTACAGCTCTTGACAGGCCAAAGCTCTGTGCCCACTGCTGGGCATTTGGTGACTTGAGAACAGCATCCTACCAGGCAACCTTGTCAACCAGGATGGGGACCAAAGTGGCTGCAAAACTTCAGAGAAAGTTGATACTTCTGTTTTCTTCCCCAAACAACAGCTTAGAAAGTTGAAGGCTGGTCACCCGGACATGCTTCTGGGGCAGCTGATGGTGAAAAACCCTCCCCTTTCTCCCCCAAAACAAGGCTAAAACAAGGAGCGGAAAGGAAAGGCAGACATCAAACTGCCTAGGTCACTCAAATAAGTGGGAAAGTGGGAACAGAAATAAAGCTTCTTCCTACAAGATGCTGACATAGGAAATAGGCACAGGGCAATGATGTGCTAACATCATTCCTGTGGCTAAGGCAAGAGAACAGCTTGAAGCTTCCTGGAGCAATGGTCCAAAGAGAGCAGGTAGCAAGGCAGCTTTCCCTCAGATAACKCTGAAGGACATGCACATGGAAGAGTACACACAGGATGGACGGTCAACTCCWTACAAGCCACATGAAAATCGACATCTGATCTGCTGGCCCATTCCTACCGACGGGTGTGAGGCCAAGGTGGAGCTCGAGGCCGGGCCAGCGGCAGCCGCTTCCTGAGGTGCTCTGCAGCCGGAGTGCCGTGGCAGGACAAGGCACCAACCACGTCACGTGCACCCAGCCCAGCACAGGCTAGGGCAGGATCCTCTCATTGCAGCACTAACCAGCAGGGTTCAACGCACGTCAAGCTGGCAGCTGAGCAAGGAGATGTCAGGGAGTGCAGGCAGGAGGATTTCTTGGCCTTTTCAATACAAGGGTCTCCTTGGTCTTGTCACAGTCACAGCACTCCAGCAAGCAGCTCCACTGAGTTTTGCTGCAGGCACTGAAAATCTGAGATACTGCATCGACCCTACACACACACACAAACACACACACACACAAACACACACCAGCCTATGGTAAATGCTCTGGCAGACGTCGCCAAAGAGAGAAGAAACAGCCACAGAACAGAAAAACAAACAAATAAACAAACAAAGGAAAATCCTGATCCCTGCTGCATACCAGCACCTTCACATCGTCTAGTCCTGATCGTGTTTGGACAACAAACCAAGGCCTGAGGAAAGGACTAATTCGAGCACAGCTACTGACTGCCCGGGCCRATGAATCAGCTCTCCAGTGCACATTGTCCCTGGGGAGAGAAGGGAAAACTGGCACAGGACAGCACTGCAGAGGAAGGCAAGGAGGAAGCGGCTGCCGAGCACRATGCAGGAGCAGCCTCTCCGTGGAAAACACTTTGGTGCAGTGCTCTTGGCCGGGATCCTCCTCCCCAGCCATGCACGTCCTCCAGGCTGGCGGGCGCGCACATGTTCCCTGAGRAAATCCAGTCACAGGCACCTTCTCTCCTAAAATGCTGGAACAGCGAAACTGAAAGCGTTTGCTACTGTGGGTACAAGTAACAGTGAGCCCCTCAGAATATCTCTAACCTATGGCAAAGACCAAGAGAAACTCATACCAATGGCCTCCTCAAAGATAACAAAGTCAGGTGCCTCCAAAAGCTATGGATGCTGAGGATTTGCTGGCTTTATGTCTGTACTAGTATCTCCACTTAGGCTTTCATAAGATTACATGTAAAATACCCCCAACATGCACCTTATCAAAACCTAAAAGGRCATTCAGACTAAAGCAGCACCCTTCAGGTAGGCCTAAAGCAGGACTACCAAGCAGTCCTCCTGCATCTTCCACGTGCTGCAGAGGTGAGTGCACCGTGAAGCTTCCCTGCTGCTCCTTGCTCTCCTGGTCTCATGCACAAGTCCAATAGCAAAAGCAGCCCTCAACATTTATTGCATGAAGCCTTGCCATGTAGCTCCCTAGACTCTGCAGGCTGCTATTTTCCCCAGGAAAACATCCCTTGGGAAACACTTAAGTCAGGGGAATGGCAAGCAAATTGCCTCCCAGAGCGAGTGGAAACATTTCTCGCTACAGAACAAGCTCTTCTCGCACTGACAAAGAGGGCAGAGGGAGCTGAAGGGTCCTGCCGTCACCAGCCTTTGCCAGGGACTTTCCCAATGAGGGCGTTAAGAGCTCTCTGCTGACACACGGAAAGCCCAGGCTACAGAGGGCAGGCTCAGGGCTGGTGGCCGTACCAGGGACCTCGAGCCGCTCCAGGACCTGCCACTGCCCTCAGTGCCCAGGCTGCCACCTGCCCTGCACAGCAGCGGCTGGCACTGGGCTAGCACGGAGGCCCAAGGAGAAGGAGGCCGCCCCGCGGAGGCAGGAGGGGAAAGGGAGGCCGCCCCGTGGAGGCCAGGGCTTCACAGAGCAGCAGGCACACGGGAGGCCGCCTTCAGCGCGGGAGGCTGCTCTGGTCAGCCCCACGCTGCTGCCCTTTATCAGGCCACCTTCACTTCCTCATCCCAGAACAGCCTCCAAGAGGGGAGGCTGAGAATAAGGGTGTCTAAAAGCAGCAGTTCTGCTCCGTCCTCCACCCCGGGGGCCGAGTAACAAGGCTGCACCAGCACATCCGTATGCCACAGCTGGAACATCTGGACCATTTTCAGGATCACGACACCAAGCAAGAGCTCCACTTTGCTGCCTGGCTGCAACCCAAAAGCAAAAAATGCAAAGGACAGAAGAATCCCAGGAACTGAGATTTGGGCTCACACCTGCAAATATCTGGCATCCTTTGGAAAGCTTCCCACACCACACAGCAAAGTGAATCCCTAAACACAGCCGGACCAAAGGGCAGGTAAGCAAAACACCTCGTGCTGACTGATCCTGCACAACCAGGCTGCCATGCAAGGGTGCTGGTTCAAGGGGAGGTAGGTCCAAGCCACGGGGATGTTTCTGGATTATTTCACTTTTATCAAAAATTTTATGCAGATCCATGCCTATACAGGAGTATTTCTGTGGAAACAACTCTTAAATAGATGAAAATTTCATATTTTTCATATGAAAACCTACTGCAAATACTAAAAAAAATAAATTAATTAAAAACCCAGTTCAAGTTGGATTCCTTACTCCTCATTCAAGATAAACCTCCCAGGTACTTGGGAATAACCTGGTGAACAAACATTGCTGTCTGACTGGCTTTATCAGTCACAAAGGCTTGACCAGCATCTTCCTGCCCCTTCCAGCTAAGGCACAGCACTTAAACTGGCCCCTCATGAGAGGCACAAGCCTGCTTCAGGTTTGATGATCTTCACTTCCAAGTGGCTTTTAATGGGACAGAGAAATATCGGGGAACAAAAGTGTTTTTCCACATTTTTGCTGAACAACACACTAGCTTCCCATTCAATTGCCACTGTCTCATCAGCTTCAGACACTGAGGAACAGAAGCGCGTCTTTGTTCCCAACCTGCACTGAAAGATCTTCTCCTTCCTTTGAAAAATAAACAAAAACTCACCTCAATTCAGGCAGCTTCAAAGGCCCAACTTCAGCGAGAACCACAAAGTAACCCAACTAGAACATTTCTTCTAATGCTTCCCATRTGTATCCCACCAGAGGTGCACTAAAGTTTCCATCATTTCGTTCTTTTTCTGTTTTTCCCCCAGGATGATATAAAAGGGCTCCCAGCCCGCATGCAAGACGATACCTCTGTCATTCCCAATGGGCCTCTTCCTTATTGTTCACTGGGACTGCTCTCTCCTACCAGCAACTGGAGACCCTTTGGCAGCTCTCTGGTGACAAGCACAATAAGACCCAGGGCGTTATCTTTTACTGCATCTCTGGGCACCTGCTCCGAAGGAGTTTTCTGTTTCTGTGTAGTTATTTGAATACATGAATGAGCTTGCAAAGACAAGCGACAGCTTTCCTAAAGCCTGCTTTGCCAGGCTGCAGGGCAAAAGACAACCTGCTCCCTTCTGATATCTTCCAATGCTTCCTTTGCAAATTGGAGGGAAAAGAAAAATAATAGAAATAACAGCTTCCAAAACTGACTTTGAGCCCTGCCAATTCTAACACTTAACACAAATGAGGCGTCACAAATAAATGTATTATATTTGGACTATCTATTATTATTGTTTTATTAGAACGAAAGAAAAAATAATTTTAAAAGACTTATCTAGTCCCTATTGTTTTTCTTCTCCATTTCTAAATCCAGGTGAGTGGAAGAACTACTTTCCCAACACTCGCCCTCTTTGGTAGGCACCTGGAAAGGCAAAAAAGGAGCTGTTCCAATCCTAAATTCAGGCACTGCAAACAAAAGAGGAGCACTAATTCCTTGCTTGTTGAGTCCCATGACTTGAGACCAATGGTTCTTCCCAGCCCAGTGCTTCCGAACAGAAGCAGTACCTCCGGAGCAGAGCCATGCGGATGGTCTTTCAGTATTTGCTCAGTGGGTTTCATGCTGGATAGAACCTAGGCCCTAAATGTACAAAAAGTAGCTCCTGGGGAAATCAGGAATAGAAAGAGATCTACAGCACTGGAAGCCGAGACAGGCCCTGAGCAAGGGGAGCAGGTGAAGGAAAGACCATGACAGAGGTAGGGGGAGACAGCCAAAGAAAATGCCGTGGGGCATGAGCAGGCGCAGGGAAGAGCAGGAAAACACAACCCCAAAAGCACCCAGGGCCTCGCTCTAGCTCAGAGCTGCCTAAGAGGATGGGACTCTCCCCTTCTCTCTCATATGAGGAGAGACTGAGTGAGCTGGGCCTGTTCAGCTTGGRGAAGAGAAGGCTGAGAGGGGATCTGATTAACATGTATAAGTTCATGAAGGGAGAATGCAGGGAAGAAGGGGACAAGCTCTTCTCAGTGATGGCCAGTGACAGGACAAGGGGCAATGGGTGTAAGCTGCAACACAGGCAGTTCCATCTCCATGTGAGGAGGAACTTCTTCCCTGTGAGGGTGCCAGAGCCCTGGCACAGGCTGCCCAGGGAGGCTGTGGAGTCTCCTTCTCTGGAGATCTTCCCAACCCGCCTGGATGCCGCCCTGTGCCCCGTGCTCTGGGTGTCCCTGCTTGGGCAGGGGGGTTGGACTGGATGGTCTCTAGAGGTCATCTTGAACCTTGAACATTCTGTGATTCTGTGACTCTCATCGTGTGCTCTGATCACCACATCCACCACTGGCACCAGGAGTTCAAGGACACATTCCTCACTTCAGGAAGAGCTTCAGAAGGGATTTCAATAATCTGAAAATGAGTTTCCAGCATGAGCCAGCAGATGCTTCACCTATGGAAAAGTCTTGATCACAGTCCTAAGTCGGTGCATGGAAAAAAGTTTAAGGTAGATTATATCTCAGCTGCTGGCTCTAAAGCTTGGTGAATAAGAGCCAACAGCTTCCAGATGACTCCAGAAAACTTCAAGTCATTGGAACAACTCAACAAAGGTCAGGACAGAGTCTTCAACTAACTATTTTTTAAATCAAGTCTGGATATTTTTCTTGAAGGCAAGTTGTAGCTTAGGCACAGATACATAAAACACTTTTCACTGCCTTATGACCCAGGGATCCAAGCGGGGTGATGAAAAGGGGCAGGAAAGAGGTTACCAAAAGAGATACAGAGGAAATACAAGGAACCACACTGAAACAAAACTGAATATGTAAGAACAGCCCCAGAAGAGAAAGCAAGAGTGTCTATATCATTTATTACATTCAGCAGAAAAGGAAGAAGGAAAGAGGTAAAGAGGAGCAAGAGAAAACGACTCCCAGGCAGGATGGGAGCTGGGGAGGGGGCAGCCGCAGGGCTCGGGATCCTCGTATCGCGCAGAGGGCGATACTGCTTATTTACTGCTCTGGTCCAGGCTACRGAAACCCGACCCAGGCACCGGCTCTGCAGGGCAAAAACCATCATTATGCTCCCGGGAAGCAGAAACTCACACAGAACAACAATGTTTCCCAAGTGGATAAGTGACTTGAGAAAAAGCTTGCTGTTTCAGGGACATGGAAACCATAAGACAATACAACAACATAAACAAATAAAGACTCGAATATTTATTGACACATTTGGAATAAAATTCCAYGTGACCATGTATGTTAAGCATGGTGTGCTCAGAGGCAAATGGATTAAGAGGTCGTGTGCACTTCAGAGAAGACATGCAGGGAGCAGGGGGGACATAAAAGCCATTTTTCACTCTTCAGTTTCCAGAGTCACTCAGCGCCGCTCAGCAGGAGCCAACAGGCAGCAGCCTTCAGAGGACCGCCTGCAACCTCGCGTTGCTCAAAACACAAAAGTCCCCGTTTGGCAGCCACGAAACGAGGGGAAAGTGCACGAGGGACACAAACACCAAAGTGCCCTCTGGACCCGCCAGGTCAGCGCTGCTACTGAGCGGCCCGAGGCAGAAAAACCCTCACGGCTTCCAACAAGCTTCACCGGCGGGCAGTACAACACAGGTACCGTCTTCCCCCGCGCGTGTCATCACGAGGAACAGCTCTGAGCTCCCGGCACTGCGTTTCACCGCCCGGCTGCCCCCTGCATTGAGAATGTGGTGATGGAAAGGGCGCCAGTGGTGCAGGAAGGGCGCTGGTGCCCGGCGGCCCCGCAGCGCGCGCCCCGCGTCACCTCGAGCGGGGCTGCTCACGGCAGGGCGCCCTGCGCGCGCAGCGCCAGCTGCAAGACGAGGCCCRACTATTCCCAGCCTTCCAGCTCTCCGTATTGCCCAACGCTTTAAAACAGCCAGCTCGGCTTTTAAAAAGCACTTTCTCCTCTCCTTCCACTGTGTGCCTTTGCTCCCAAAGACAGATTTAAAACACAAAATGCTTACTCCAAATACTGATCAATTCTCTTTTCATATACACCTGTACAAAGGGAGTTTGGCCAACCAAATGTTTAATCCTGCTCTCCACAGCTCAATGTGGTCACAATGCTTTCTTTTCACAGGGTTCTTGTAACTACTATATATAACTACTATACATATACATATATGTATATATGTACATATATATATGTATATATGTATACATATAGTATATACACACACACATACTATATACACACACACACACACTTTCTCTCTATATATCACTAGGGATATTCTGCATCTTTGAATCAGCAGATTTTATTATTACGTACTTTAAAAAGCCATCACACACTGTTCCAATGCATTTATTAGTTTGGAAGCAGTGCACTAACACATGTGTGTCTCAATTCTGACAACACTAAAAACAGTAATTTTTTGGCACTCACACTCTCATAAACTAAGTATGAGTAGAGAAGACTTAAGACACTTGCACATTTGCAAGGTCCATTCCATGGAACTTCCCTGTATCAGGGATGACTCCAAGACCGTCGTTTCAGTACAACTTAAAAAAATCAAGTACGTTTTAGTGAGTGCCAAGAAACTTTAAACAAAATTTACACACTGCTCTGTGGTTGCATTTGCTCACTGGCATTGCAGTTTTGGTTTTAGACATCTAGACTCAATACTGAGACAGAGACATGAGAAGACAACTGAGGTTTGAGGCAAATCCTGTCAGCTACGCAGGCTTAGGAGCCGACGGGCGGAAAGAAGCTGTTCCTCAAAATTCTTACCAGCACCTATACGCTTCTATGTTTATAAACACAGACAGCAAATGCCATTTAAAGATGGTTTTAAGGTATATGCACAGTATGCGGATGGGACTGGAGGACAGGGCACGGGAAACCTTTGGGCGTCATCCTTAGAGGCCAGAGAAATATCCCAGAGCACCCAAAATACACTTAGTTGTTCAGATACCTGAACCACACCCCTGGTCTCTCTAGGATTTCATTACACCAAAAGAAGATTAAAGTGGATTTAGAAACAGCCCAATCCCTTTGTCTTACCTCTATCAGCTAGTTCCCATGATGAAAGGCCATGTGATCAGAACACCCTGATAGAAAGGAGTGTTTTTCCAAGTAAATACCGCAATATTTGGCATGGCATTAGCCTGACAAAGAGCTGATGGAACTTGGGAGAACGGTGACCATGAGAGGAAGGGCACACACGAGAGCTGAGCTGCACCGAAGGCAAACAGAACATAAACACTTGAAAGGACACGGATTTCAAAGGACAGAGATTTAAAACTTCTGCATAGTCCAATGGTTCATGCGACACCATGGCAATTTCTAGTTWTATTTTTAAAAATGGCTCCAAAATTAAGAGCCTATACCATATACTCTAAAGCCTGTTCTTTAGGTATCAAAGATTTCAACACCAACTAACAGGCACAGATTAGAAAGAGTTCTCTCTCCGCGCCACTCTTGTGCCACCTCTTTAGGGCCACTARGATTCCTGATGGGAAACCACCATCACATCATGATCAACCCTGATAAGAAGTGCTTCTCAGCACTCTCAGAACTCCATTTAATCTTACCTTAATTTTATTAAATTTGATCTACTAAATAGTAGGAGTTTAAATTTCTGTTTCATGCTAGGAACAAAGTAGGTCAAAACAAAAACATAGTCACCTGCCTATAACAAACCACACCCTCAACCCAAAGGAAATGTTTCTTCTCCTTTCAGCTTTGTTTTCACCCAGACATTGTTGTTAAGACAGTCAGGAGTACATTCAATACAGAACAAAAATGCCTSTTCAGTAACCTCAAACTAAAACCACCCCTTGCCAGCAGGAAAGCTAACAAGTTTGAAAGCTAACAAGTTGGTTTGAACACTTGGGTTCATCTTCTACTGTAAACAACATCCAGCTACCAAAGCAAATTCAAACAAAGTAAATTAGCCAAAGCTGAAGATTTTGGACCCAGTTACATTGTTCTTCCCAAAATAACGTTAGCACTAAACTAGCCAGGCCATGACTAAGAACTGCCCAATATAAGCAAGGTCTTAAGCAGGCTTAGAGAAGTCCCTTGCCAGGTGGGAGCTCTCACCCCAGCACRGCTGTGTGCAAGCTGCCCAAGCAAAGCCATCTGAGCAATAGTTTCAAATAAGATCTCTACATAAATTAGAATTACATCCAGTCTTGAAGCAGCAAGTCGTAAAGGCRAAGAGGCTTTTAAGCATTTGTACCCATCCTCTAGAAGGCAGCTCTATCCTCTCATCTTGTAATAAAGTGGAAAGTTTGGGCTCAGTTCAGAGGGACTGGAGAAGCAAAAACAGTGAAATAAGCACAKGTTGGGAGAGGCCAAGAGGCCTCACAGGAAGCAAGTGCAAGATCCAAACTCACTTCCAGCAGGTGAAAGAAAGATCCTGGAAAGAAGAGAGGGACAGCCAGAAGGAGAGAAGGGCTAGGAGAGGTCTGCTCTAGGACAAGCTTCCCACCATTTTCCCCCACACCCTCCACTTCAGCAAATCCTCTATCCACCTCTATATCCACCATTTCCAAAAATCCTCTTATTCACAGCTGATATAAGGGCAGAGTTTGTCCCAACTTGCTCGTGTCCCAGGCAGGGCAGGCCAGAGCAAAGATGCTCTTCCTGCTTCGGGCTCAGAGCACAGGGTCTCACCTTCTCCCAAAGGCTTCAATAGAACCATGGGGAGCAATGCTATCCCATACCAACAGCAGACACGCTTACACAAATGCAAATCCAAGGAAAGACAGAGAGGTAAATGCCATTTTAACTCCCTTCATGCTCCATCTCCTTACTCTCCCTTCTCTTCATATTCCTAGAACAGAAAAATGGTTATAAACAAAAACCTGATCCCATTGCACTGGAAGTACAGAAAAGATTCCTATACACATACAAAGATGAAGCACTCTCGCCACAATCACTTCAGCTATCACACAGCACAGCACTCAACTTATCTGCTCATTACTGTAATGTGGCAACTTAATTAAGCGCTAAGAAAATATATCTAAWGCATGTGGGATGGAACAAGGCAGAGTAAGATGACATGAAGGGAAACTTGCACGGAGAGCTCAAGGTAAGGTGCATACACATTCAGTTCGCCTGCCCGAGACCCGTTCTCTTCTACCAAGCACTTGCAAGGTAACGTTTTCTGCACAGTTTCGGCGACAAGAACAGACACAGCTGCAAGGAGGATCTGCGCGGGTGCAGTGGGTTTTTAACGTGTGCAGCAGTTGTTGGGGTTAGCAACACGTAGCTCCCCAGGACTGGCTGGCCAGTCGGAGCCGGTGCCCAGTACGAGAGCAGGGCCTGGCATCCCGGCACCTACCGCTTCTCTGGGAGGGACAAAACCCCATCCCGTTGGACTGCAGTTTGGCTTACACACCATACTGCATACATACAGGGGACGGAATCAACATCCAAAATGCTTCCAACTTTCAGAGCTTGGTCTTATCTGTGTTCTGGAAACGCAGCAGGGCTCCCTCTCATAAGAACACATGACATTTTAAAAAGCAGCACGTTAGAAATGCACACAGAAGTGACGGAGTCTTCCAAGAGAGGCTCAACTTCCCCACGTCTCCTGCCTGGGCACACGCTCTGCAGTACCACACAGGCTGAAGCTCCTCGCAGCCCCAGTAAGGCTGGTGGGGTCTCATTTACACTCGGGACATCCACCCACATCCAGTAAGTTTTTGAGCCCCAGGTGACCACAGTTCAGCACTGCAAGGCTGGGCACTGGCTGGTGCTGGGGGAAGAACAAGGAGCTCCTTGTGTGCAGCACCCCGGGCTGCCTGCTTCACCAACATGTGAAGACCACGTGCCCTGCCAAACGATTCCAGGCACATCACCATATACAAGACAGCATTTCAAGAAGCTTGAGGGCATTCCTTTTCTGTCCACACAGAGCAGCAGACCTCAACAGTTCCCAACTTCCTGGTGCTTCCGCTCTAATACTACGGGAAGTGTTCACCAGGACAGGAGCCAGGAACTTGCCTCAGTTTAATTTGTAGTGTATCATTTTGCAAAACTATTGATTTCAGCACCCACCCGCTCTGGGCAACGGCTGCAGAGCCGGGGAGGCAGGGAACATGCTGGAGGGACACGGCTTGCATTGAAATTCGGCAGGCACACGCTGGCCAGCGGCGCAGGGAGACGGACTCGGGCTTTCAGCTTGTCTTCAGTGATCTCCACACAGCTCTGGCAGTCACAGCTCCTGGCCAGAGCAAAGCTAAGGTACTTTGGCTGGTTATCAGCAATTAATTCTGTTCCACAGGAACTCACYGAGCACTGAATGGCTGAAAAAACCAGCCCAACAGAGGAAGTAGACATCGTGGTCCTTCCAGCCTCTGGATTGAAGCTCCAGCATCGAGGCCGACCTACAAGCCCCCATGCCCAAGGCTTTGCTCCCATGCGGAGGCATGGGAGACATGCACCGCAGGCCATCGCTTTCCCCACGCTTATGAGGAAGCTACAGAGCAGCCCCTGATTAAAAGGACCCTTGTTGGAAAAGCAGGAACACCAGCACTCCTCCCAGGGTCAGGCTGATGCACGGGTGGATCCGTGTCAACCCAAGCTGGGCTTTGCAGCACGTCAGATTCATGGAGCAGGGCAGAACTTGGAGCATCAATCTTTGCTGAAATAAAGCTGCAACGTGCACGAGATTGGGCACGATCTTGTTGCTGGAAGGGATTTCAAGATGTCACCTAGTCCAGCTGTTCCCACCTTTTGTAGCTGAGCTTCTCCACCTTCTCTAACTCCTCCATCCACACTAATTCTTCGCCCCACAAACCTGCTTTTAGAAGAGTTATTCGACAGGCATGTAGAGGAGCCTATGGCTTTCTTTTCCTTTAGATATTTTGCCAACWCAGCGGTGCTAACAAACACTGCAGCAAAGACCCCACTGGGGCCTGCCAGTGTAACTAGGGARGCTGCAAACCCAAATGCAGACGGCGACATCACCAAAAGCGAGCCCATTTCAGAGGAACTTGTTCAGGGGAACGGATAAGAGTGCCGGGAAGCGGCCTTCTCCCTCCAAGACCAAGTTGCAATCCCAGCAGGAAAGATGCTGCCAATCCCTTTTCAGGGATACTCCCACTGTACTGGCGAGGAGCACGGAGCCAGCCAGGCAGCTTTCCCTGCCCTCTGACAAACTGCTCCGTTATTTCACCGCTCCACTTCTCAGGTCAGGCAGAACCCTGAACATGAGGAACCCTGCTCCGTTGCTTCCTTTGGTCGATAGCTCTCGGGAATGCTAATGCTTGTGAACAAAAAAAAAGGACAGGCTTCCTACAGAAGGGAAAAAAAAAATAAAAAAGGAAAGCTGCAAGCTGGTTATTTTAGGTCACCCTGTAGAAATGAAGTATCTACATAATATCAGGAGCTTCATAGTTAGAACTGAATTCAGGAGGTTGGGAAAAGGAGCTTACACACAGCTCACTCCAGACCATTCCCAAAGCTTTTTGGCCTGGGCCCATCACTTTAAAAGCCAAAAATTTCCTCCCGCAGCCCACCCTTCCTACACGCCTCCTGGTCACAGAGSAGCAATACAGTAGGTTTCTCTGCAAACAAATTAAATCCACTTGTTTTCCCTTCAACAAGGAGGGCCAGGAGGAGCAGGGTGCCATTAAAAAAGAACATTAAAAATAATTAAGCCAATTATCAGCACAAATTAAAAATAGACAACAAAATGTCTGCCTTCAGCTTGCCTATATATTTAATTTAAAAGGCATTTRGGTGAAGTTTCACCAAAATAAATGAACTAACAAAATGCTCGTTAAACTAATACTAAACCCAGATTTTCCTTGGATGTTCCTTCACTGAAAAATCAGCCTTTGTTCCAGTATTATCAACCCAATCATGTCGTCAAGGGCTGTTGCTCTGTTCACAGCAGCAGGCCCAGCTGTAAGGAGCAGTGTAAATGCTAGGAGCAAGGCCAAGCCCAGCACGCTCTTTGGCCAATTCCCTATGGAAAACCACCTCCTCCTCCCGCAGGACAAGTTATCCATGGAGAAGCCTTCCCAGGAGCTCGCGGCCTCCTTCATGCCCCAGCAGAAGGTTTTAACCTGGAGCTGTAAGGCCTGGTGCGGATGGACCTTCCCGCTCCGAATGCCCTGAAGGGAATGCAAGGCTCGGACACTCGCGCATGGGCCTGCTATGTGGGTGCCTGCCGAGAAAGGGCGAGGAGGAGAACAGGAGCCACCACTGCACTTGCAAAAAGCTTTTTAGGCTTGAAACTAAAGAGGAAAAAAAAAACCAATCTAAGACAAGGAGGAGGAGAGGACCTGATGCCTTGCTTTTGGTTTAGGCAAAGGTGCTGTCACCCACAGGYCTTAAAGCAAGAGCAAGCCCTGCTCTTTCAGGGATGGTGAGCACTGCCTGGCTTCTACTCTGAAATACAAGCAAAACAATGTTGTGACAGAAACATGTTTGGCAAACAGTAAAATAAGAAAACTTATTTTTTCCAGTCAAGTYAATGATAAAACTTCAGATTGTGGAAAGCTACAAAAGCTACTTTCCAAGCTGCAACATAATATTTCCTTKCATGTCACCATCACTCGGGTCAGTTCTCTTCTCCGGCTACTAGAGCAGAAGGCAGTGTTATCTTTAAGGAGTCATATCTACGCCTGTAAAACCCCTGTAATGCACAATTAAAGCGCCATTAAACTTTACAGACAGTAAAGCTTGTTTCCTTATTGATAAAGTGTTGGCAAAGCTTCTAAATAAATAAATATAATCATCTTTGCTACAGCGCTAGCTATGTTTGAAACTTGCCTATTTACCAAGTGCTTTTGTCCTCTTTACRTATGAGTGACACCTCACACACAAATTCACTGGAAAAAAAAGATTTCAAAGTTTCAGAAAAGTTAGTTATGACCAAAGATGATTAAAAGACATGTCGGTTTGCCCCTGCAGGGAAAGCAGACCATAGAGGGGCCAGAAMAGCAAATAAACACCCCATGCCTCAAAACCAACCAAGGCGAGCAGAAGCAATAAACATGAAGCAGGACCCCGAACGCACGAGTTTGGGGATGGGGATGCTCCACTGGAAATGGGAACAGTTTCTTTACCGTCTTTCTTTCACCTCGGTTTCTTTGAATCCGAAGCAGAAGGTGGCTGAGCGATTAGTGCRGCCGGGCTGCGGGCACAGGCCTGACGGAGCAGGAGCCCATGAGCCCAGACACTCGCTGGCGGGAAGGCCAGTCCAGCGGGAAGGCATCTGGAGAAGGAGCCCACCGAAAGGCACGTCCTGAGCAGCGTGACACCAGCTCAGGCRATGGCCACCATGACAGGAGGCAGACCCCACATAATATATACACACATTAAAGATATATGGCTGCACAGCGCAGCTTGCAGCGCCACGGCCAGCGGGGAAAAGGAACGCAAGTCTTCGGAAAACCAGGCAAAATCAAGGCTGTAAAGCTAATGGATCATAAAAATCTGCCCTTGCCAAATCAACTGGTGAAGACTATACTACCTAAAGGTGCATCCGCCATTGCCAAAACATGAATCCAAAGCCTCCCAAGAAACTTAAACCGGACCCAGCAGAAGATGGCTGCATACTKGCACGCGGAGCACTAAAGGCAGCAGAACGTGACTTAAGCTTGCACATAAGCCACACAGCTTAACTCTACATTGCCCTGGGAAGACCCACTCGGCATTTAAAGTACCTGGGGCCCTCTAGGGATAAAGCCCCTTGGCAGGCAGGCAGGCAGGGAGCGGAGGCGAGCGCACAGCTGCCTGCCCTGCCACCAGCCCYGCGGGCAGCGGGCAGAGCTCCGGGGGCAGCAGGCACAGGCACCCACGAGCCGAGGCACCCGGGAGGCCGCAGGGCCCACACAGGGGCAGCCGGCGCGGGACATTTGGGGCAGCCCCTCCAGGGCTCGCCCGCCCACTCACGCTCACCTTCCCGCTGCGGGGAAGCGGCCGGGCCCTCAGCTTGCCGGGAGCAGAGGGATTGCGAGCGCCACGCAGCGAAGCAGCCGCCCTCCTCGTGCCYGTGAGCGAGGTGAGGTACCTCAGCCGCGCGGCCACCACGAGCCCCTGCCACAGCGCAACGGGGCAGCGCCCATCAGCCGTTACAGCACCCGTAACGAATCACAGACTGGGTGAGGTTGGAAGGGRCCTCTAGAGMTCATCCAGTCCAACCCCCTGCTCCAGCAGGGACACCCAGAGCACRGGGCACAGGGCGGCATCCAGGCGGGTTKGGAAGATCTCCAGAGAAGGAGACTCCACAGCCTCCCTGGGCAGCCTGKGCCAGGGCTCTGGCACCCTCACAGTGAAGAAGTTCCTCCCCACATGGAGATGGAACTGCCTGTGTCCATACRGGAAGAACTTCTTTACTAGGTGGAACACCTACAACGCCGACAGCACGGCGGGGTCACAGGGATGGTTTAACACCCCAAACAGCTCCGAAGGAGCAATATTGCCTCCATACACCAAGGGACTCAGGGGGTTCACRTGAACATGGCCCAACCACACACCCAGGACAGCCACCGTACTTGTTTCTCCATCGGAAAAGCCTCACAGAAACTCACTTAGCCCGGGCAACATTTCCGTCGGATGTATTTTGTTTTGCTCATTAATATTTCCTAAACACACATCAACTTTGACTATTTTATTAACAGGCTCAGGTGCTGCTTCTAGTCTTCCTTAATTAAGGCAAACATTACGTTTTTGACAAAGAACTCAGTTGGGGCTGTCAGGCTCCTAAGAAACGCTGTAATTACCAAAGTATTATTAACACAGAAGAACAACAACACACACACAGACAAAGCAAGCACTGAAATTCCTCTTCCTTTATAGCAGCACAGAGCGAGTCTGGCAGTGTGGAAAAAAAGAGGTGCTACGTGTACAAAGCAGCCAATATCACATTACTTAAAGCAGACTATTTAAGAGCTCCGGACACGGATGCAGAATCGTTTTACTTTAAAGGGTTTTAAATAGTCCTACTATAAATACTCAGATACGAACAACGCGCTGGYTGCTACATGTTCTCTGGGACAGACTAACATAGACTCCGATCCACATCTTCTATTAGTAGAGGTTTCAGTATTTTACTGCAAATGCATAGAGAATTTACACATCCCTTTTATCTCATAGAACATCGGGAGCTCAGCACATGCTCCAAGGATGAGGGCTTTTCTCACAGACTCCAGCAGCAATGAAAGACACAAGACTAGACACAAGACTGTACCCAGAGCAGACACCAATGGGACAAAGAGAATCAACATTTCCATCACAGAAAAAAAAAAAAAAAAAAAAAAAAGCCTTGAAGGGTCTTTCAACACCCCGGGGCATAGGCCATATCTTTTGTTTTGAAAGCAAATGACAAACTATTGATATTAAGGCTAGGCAAATAATAACACAGGCTGGCGTTCCCCATCCAAGCAGGAACACAGAGGTTGGTCCATCCGGCTGCTCTTTCACCCCAGCTTTACAGGGGTAGGGACTCCTAGGGTGCACAAGGCGCCACTCCGGGATGTTGGAGCTCCTGCCCTCTGCTAGGGCAGCAGTCACTTTGCACAGTCCTACGGACCCTCTTTACAGACCCTCTTTACGTGCCCAGCCTCTCAGCACTGCCATGTCTCGCACCACTAAATACACCCACGCTCTGAAAAACGCAGGGGATTTCACAGGTAAAAACCATAGGCACGTGCCCATTTGGGAAGCATCCAAAGCATCTGAAAGAGGGGTTGTTTTCTTTTTAACAACTTTAAATTCATCTTGCGGAATTAATCAACAAGAACTGTGGTCAAAGATATGTTTAATTTACTAGCGAGCAAAACCATCCTCTGGATTATTCAGATTTTTCCTACAGGTCTGTTTGCCCCAACTCTAATGGGTCCCCCAATTTCCATGCTGACTCACTCCTAGAATCTGATACGACCATGTACCAAGAGGGCAAACTGATTTTAGTGCAATACTTTTAATAACATCTTCATCAAATGTATTGCAGAGGCCTTGGCTGATACGTATCTGGTAAGCAAGAGATATTTGGATAGCTCCTCCTCATGCCTTGGCRTTCCCTTCCTTGCAGCTTTGCTTAGGACACAACCAATGCCAGCTTCTAAAGAGCTGTTGAAAAGCAAAAGTTTCCTGGTACTGGCCTGAAACGCAACTGTGGGCAGAATCCTTACAAGGGATTTTTCACTAGATGGTGGTGCAAGGGTACGAGATGCAAGAGAATTGATGTTGAAATTGTTGGTACCCTCTTTTTTTTTTTTTTTTTTT
>NW_020454883.1:873081-875226 GCF_003342845.1 Nothoprocta perdicaria | reverse complement strand
TTTTTTTTTTTTTTTTTAAAGGAATTCTTCTAGCCTTCTGTCTTGTAGCATTTGGAGCACTCAGAAGCCTGGTCACCTGCTCTTTGTTCCAGCAGTGACTGCCAATAGACTTGAAGAATCAGGCACCAACAAGAAGCATTAATATGCTACACCACACACAGGCAAAGAAAAACAAAGAAAAAAAAAAAGGTAACATCACCACACAGACCCATTTATGTATATGTATTTATATAAAACGTACTGACAGAGCAAGGCATTTCTAGCCAGGCTCACACACTGACAAAGAAACGTCATTATGTTTTAGTAAGTGAAGGATACAGACTGAATGCAGTCTTTGCATTGGGCAGCGTGGACGCAGCCCACCGTAATTTTCAGCCACCACGAGTTTAATATAGGTGAATTCCTTTCATTTAGCACAATACCCTATTCACACCATTTCCTCGCCCAGAGCACAGCTTCTAATCCAGTTACACCGTAACAGTTGGTGAGTAAGCCCAGCCCCACTTAGGCTTTTAAAACAATGTTTCTTCCCACAAATACGGGAGCAGAGCTAAGACTGGACTGCAAAGCAACGGCCTGCACGTTGTAAGAAGATTAGGACCAAAGGCAGCTCGCTTGCTCCGCTCGGAAAAGGAGCGCGCTATTCCGCGCCGGGAGAGTTYGTGCAGTTATACAATTGTCTGGCTGGTTAAGGCACCTCTCCAGCAATCAGAGTACCCTGGGAAAAGCAACAGCCTCCGTATTCCGCTCCCCCATTACCTCATGCCGAGCCGATTCCGATTTCAGCCCCTGGGAGATAAGAGCCTGCTGGCTCCTGAGCGAGGTCATGGCAGAGCGGCCCGCCTTGCGCGGTTAAACTGCGGCGTGGGGCCTTGCTAAGCGGGGCTGCCATGCTAACCACCACTAAACAGCAGGGACAACTTGGGCAAGATTTTCCCCCAAGACTGCTGAAGCCGAGCTATATTTGGAGACCAGCTGCTCTCTATCCAGCTCTTCCTTTACGAGCAAGGAAGTATATAGAGGTGGAGAGGTGAAGGAGRGAACTAGCAAAAGAAGTGCTATAGCACTAGACAATATTCTTCTTAAAGAAAGGCTGACTAGAAGYATGGAATGCAACTTTGGTAGCGAAGGTTCAGCAACAACAGACCCGGAGGGGTGGAAGTCCATGGCACAAAAGAAGGGAGCCTAAGGCAAAGGTTCCCATGAAAACTCCAGGAAAGACCAGAACATCCATGTTTAAAATCCCTGGACCCAGAGCTGTTCCCATCGCAAAGCTCCAGCGACAGCAGCAGAGCAAGTTCCCTGCGGCCTCACTCAGCTCGGACATCCTGCCAACAGCTGCAGCCTCTAAAGGTAAACGAACGTACGTGCTTTACTGCTAGGAAAAGCAAAAGTGTTTAAAGGATAAAACAAATATCCATCCGTGACCTAGTTCGCACAGGAGGCCTCGGGCAAGCAGGAACATCCCACCAAGAGAAATGTGGCCCTCCTTTGGAGGGGCTTTCGGAGGAGCTTCAGCACCTCGCTCAGGGCAAAGGGCCGCTCCTGGACCCCACCTCAACCCCTGGAGCAGGAGAGGCCACTCAAGCCATAACAAACTAGGATTGACTGAGCTCCAGGCGCTCTCCGGGCCACCGAAGGCTCTGCCTCGAGGAAGGGCAGCGGGATGCCTGCGTACGGCATTGCTTCCCTCTCGTGCCGCGCTCCCATCCATCCACCCTGCAGGCAGCGGAGGCCAGAGGACTCCAAGCGTGGGGAAATCACAGTAACGCTAGAGAAGAAAACGGGAACGATGCATCCCACGGGTCGCGCTYGGCCGCAAGTCTCAGCGCCAAAGTTTCCCCGCAACCCCCCGGCGTATTAAGCGCTACAAGGGCAGAACCGAGGCGCCTGGCCGCCTGCTGAACCCGCGGGCACGAGGGCCGGGCTCCGGCGCGCCCAGGTGCGCGGCGCAGCTCCCCGCACGGCGCCCGCCGCTCCGTGCCTGCGGGCTCCGCTCCTTTTGTCTCGCGGCGAGGTAAGCACGCCCTCCCGCCGCCTTTTCCGCAGCGGCTCCAGCCGCAATCCCGCGGCGGCAGCCGCCGGCCTCGCAGCGCCGCCGGGCTCGGGCACGGCAGGGTTCGTTCCCACCGCCGCAATTTCGCC
>NW_020454883.1:849515-872432 GCF_003342845.1 Nothoprocta perdicaria | reverse complement strand
CCTCCCCCGCCCCGCCGCGGCGACCGTTGGCGGCCGTTGCGCGCGGAGCCCCGCGGGCGGAGGCGGCGCCGCTCCCCGATCCCGCTGCCGTTAATAACGGCGCGAGTGCGGGTCCGTTATGTTCAGCCGTTTGTTMATGTGTTTAGCGCCCCAAACGGTGGCAGCCCTCAGGCGTGGGAGCCGCGGGGGCCGGGGCTGCCAGGCGCTGCCGGCCCAGCAGGGAGCCCAGCGGGGCCCTGGCTGAGCCGAGCGCTGTTCAGGTTCCCACAAATGCAGCACCCCAAGACTGACAAAACCTGCCCATTGCAGCGGGTTCCGTCATGGAAAAGAGACAGAAATCGGGTCCCTTTTCCAGGATGGGACTCGTGAGTTAGCGGTTTCAGCCCAGGCTCCGCTCCGTGGGCTTCAGGGTGCAGTGGTGCAGCGCTGGGGATCGACTCGTGTTAATATTTGAAGCAGAGTTTCCAATACTGGTACCCTCTGTTCCCACTCCCGCAAATCCATCCCAATGCCCCCAAATAATTGTGTTCGTCCTTGAAGATGGTGATAGCATGTGGCTCTCGGAGGCTCTTAATACACATGGCACGTGCTTAGAGCCTCTGAAAATCACTTTGTTTTGTTTGGCTTCGCAGGGACCCGAGGTAAGCCGTAACGGTGACAGTGTCCCCTGGTAGCACACCCCAGGTCACCAGCACGGAGCACCTGCTGCCCCARGCACTTCCCAGAGCCCGGGAAAAGAAACATATTTAATTTATTTAGGTTGTGAATGTCCCCTCCCCCCTTCACTTGCAGTATGTGATATCCGGAACCTTAGAAAAATATATGCAAGCRATATCTAAATATTTATGTTCTGCGTTTACACCAAGCACCATTTAAATCTCTTAATTGTGCTTTCCTCGCTGATTTCTGGCTGTAGATGAGTTCTTGCACAACGCACAGATCCGGAGCTGAGCTCAGGTGTGTCTGTGGCTTTTTCTTCGCTATCTTTTTTCCGAAATCTCCTACTCCAGCGCGGCCTCCTATTGGCAGTCCCTGCGATCAGCCCAGCCTAGTGCTGCTCAGCCTATGCCTGGTTGTCAAATCAAGAAATCGGTGGCCAGCCCTACGCCATAAATTAAAACAGCCCAAGACACAAAGCAAAGGTAAAACAACATTTCCCTGAATAGAACATTCAGGGGAATTCAACATTCYCAACATTCCCCTCACACTAAAACTCCCTCTTTTTTTTTTTCCCTACATTTATATGCTACTATTTGCAGCTCTTTTTTCTCTTTTTTTTTTTTCCTGCAGCTTCTGGTTTTCTACAAGAATGGAGAAAAGGGGGAGTGCAGGTAGTACAGCTTCTGTCTTTCCTTTATGCAAACATTMAGTATACCTCGCAAGACTGTTTCCGAAGAAGAAATACTTTTTCTAAGAAATGGTCTAATTGAAATGGTTCGTGACAGCTTAATTGCAAAAACAGAGTATGACATACAATTTCTAAAAGCTTCCCTCAGATTATATCACTAAGAGAAAGATGGGTTAGCTTGTCTGTCCTGTTTCTGGTCTGCCCAAATATTATAAATATGGAAAAATGAAAATTCCCTATTTTTCTTGTGTATAATCATCCCTACTTTACAGTGTTTGTGTGCTTGTGATGTCAATTGAAGTCCATATGAGTGCTATTTATGTAACAATCAGAAGAGGAGAACTAAAATCTGAAGGGATACTGCGTTCAGGGGGTATTTTAGCATGGGACAGATGCAGAAAAGCAAGAAGGGAAAGGAAAATGCGTTTCAAGTTTGGGAATAGGAATGGTAAATACCGAATCATGTGATAAAGCCCGAAAGGTAGAACCTGTGAAGTTTGCCAGAAAACTCATTTCCACCTTCCTGCTCACTCCATTCTGGCGACTTGATGGCACTTTCTCAAATGCTAAGACAGCTCCGTGAAGTGCTGAAAGTTACCTCTGGAGCAAAATTGAGAGCAAATGTCCTGGTATTCATCCATTACCATCCTCAGACTTAAAACGAGCTGTTCAGCAGAAGCAATGTTCACTATGTTCATAAAGCAAGATTTCAAATAAAGCACTACCAAGCTTTTCCTTTTCCTTTTTTTTTTTTTTTAGGGAGCAAAAAGCATTTAGCATATCAAAGTGGTTGAAATCTATTTAACAGTCTCGGGAAAGTAGCTATTTACATCACTCTAACAGGTTTGCAGAGTCTGCTAAAAAGGAAGTGTCTTAGATTGATCTTCATATGTCTTATCATTTTTTTCTGACTATGTTAATATAATTAGGAGATGCAGATGTTCATCTGAAGACGTTTTCTTTTCAGCATTGCTGCGCTTTTATTTATACCCATTTTACCCACTGTAGCCCACAAATCTCATTTTGGCTTCTCAGAGCATTAGTTAAAAAGCCTTGGAGGACTGAGTAGGGTTGAGGGTGCCAGAGCCCTGGCACAGGCTGCCCAGGGAGGCTGTGGAGTCTCCTTCTCTGGAGATCTTCCAAACCCGCCTGGATGCCGCCCTGTGCCCCGTGCTCTGGGTGTCCCTGCTGGAGCAGGGGGTTGGACTGGATGATCTCTAGGGAACCCTTCCAACCTTAAGGGTTCTATGATTCTATGACATTTCCGTGTTAGTTTTCAATACTGAGCCATGTTTAACACCTAATTGCAAACCCAGCTCCTTCCCACTTCCCAACAACTGCAGCAGAGCACTGATTCACTTCAGGAATGAATGGAGCTCRGGCAAACATTTGCAGCTCATCATGTTTTTGCAGCAGGTACTACAAGATTCCCCAGATGCATCAGCTGTAGGAAGGTCAGGGAGACAAATCTAAACTCAACCTCAGGTTTAATTTGAAGTCTCACCAAAACAACATGCAAACATRCTGCATTAATGAGTCTGTGATAGAAAAAGCTAGAATTCATCTAAGCGGTTAAATGTTTTAAATCCAAACTAGCTGAACATCCTCTTAACTTACCAAATGTTCAGCATAGCCCATATAATCATTTTTACAGTGTTTGTTGTTTTATTGTGTTCTTAGTGTTGCTGTGCTGTTGATTTTGACGAATTAACAGATATCTATACCATAGCCACATGCTATCTCACACAATTACCTGAAAAGCAGTTGCCATGAGAGCAGAAATTTTTAAAAACATGCTTTTTTATTTTTATTTTTATTTTTATTTTTATTTTTATTTTTATTTTTATTTTTATTTTTATTTTTATTTTTATTTTTTGAGAAATTAGTGTAATTAGTTTTCATTGGGTCACTTTTGAGGTACACAAGCATTAAAAAAGTCCTATCACCATAAATGCAAATACTTTTAATAGGTTCAAAGAAAAAAGATTAGAAATAAACGTTACAAGCTGAATATGTATGTAAGCCTTTMGGAAAAGGCTGCTGATTTTGAGTGATGGACTCGGTAAGAGACCAGCTTTTCAAAAGGTACTGAGTTTTATCACTAGTTCCCATCCAGATGTCTCAATTACAGCATGATTTTTTTTTCTCCCTTCTCTCYGTCCTGATGTTGGTACATTTGGAAAGAAATGAGCAAGTCTGACAGAGTTTCTTACAAGAGCGTGACACGGGAATTCCTAGTTCAGAAATGCCCAATCATTTCAGCTAGCAGTGAGATATCTAAATTTTCATCTTCACGGGCACAGTCGAAAAATTTTAGGCATCTAAGCTAGATTTAAGTATAATACTAAGGCACCAATGTGAGCCAAGAGACTTGGAAAGTAACTTGAATATCCTTCMTGCACTTCAGATATAACTGCCATTGTGGTGGGAGATGGACTGCGAATCATGTTAAATCCAAGTATATTTTAGTTTGGATTTTCTCCCTGCCTTGTACATGCTCAGCATAAAACATCCATCAAACTACTTACTGCAGAAAAAAGCTGATGTGTTGGAGTATATACCTGACACATAAACATATTTCAAAGGGTTATAAAGTTTAAACAAAAAACATTATAATCGAACTACAAAATTACCATGTTTTGTTGGGCAGAATTAAGGAAATTCGGGTTTGTATCTTTTCTGCTAGAAAATTAATTCTACTTCTATATTAGAGTCTTCCAATATAAAATCACATGATGTTGGGAAGTAGGTCATGCTGCTARGCAAATAACAAAACCTCGCAGAATACAAATGCACAATACATGTTTTTCTGTAACTAAAGATCCATACACTTTTCCCTCAAATTGCATTCTTTATCTTCAGATGCCCTGAGGTGAATTTTAGTACTGTTCATCTACAAGGTACTCTAAGCTGAACCAAAAACTCTTGACTTGGGCTGAAATCTATTTTTTTTTCCCCTTATAATCCAAGGTCCTACCTTGTACATCTTCTTAAGCAGAAAATACCCATTAAGTTTAGTGACTGTTTTTCTGTATAAGGAAAGTAGGATTTCAGTCATATACATAATTAGATGCCTGAAAATATTGGACAAATACTGTTTTGACTTAGCTCAGTCCCTAGCAGCCTATTCTCAACCTCAAAATCCCAAGACTTCAAGAGCAGTGGGACTGATAATGCCTGGATGTCCCCAGGCCTGAAGCCACTGTGAGGCTGAAATACTATTTGGCCACTGCTTATCTAGGAATTGCCATTACATTATTATTGCTGCACTTGTCTTTACACCCTGCTGCCCTCCAGCTGTTTGATATTTATTTCCTGGTGGATTTATGTGGATTCAGCCCCTTGCAGGGCCTGTTTGTCACTAGCAATATCGGGAGTTGGGGCTACTAGCTCAGCATAAACACCTGTGTTAGGTGAGTGAATCTGGTGCATAGTGTGCTGTGCTACATAACCACTCCAGATACAATTAAGGAATCTTTTCTTGTAATGCAAGCTAATGTCAGCTTTGAATAGGTATCTGTTATATCTCTTTTCCTGACCTTGCTTACTTTCTCAGCTGCATGCACTTCCAAGATGCTCTTGGAAGCCTGTTCCATTGACCACCTTSCCATAGCTTATGAATCATGTGTGGGTCCCAGACCACAGCCTGGAAAAGGCTGCTCCAGCCCGGTGATGCACTGAAGCAGGATGACTAGCAAAAACCCTGCTTACAGCACAGGATCAAGGAGACAGAGCTGAATTCATTGGGCATTCTTAACTCTGAATTTCCTGGTATTTGACAGAGACCCCAGGAAGCTGATTTACCATTAAGTAAGTTTTTATGGCAATTTTGGCAGCTTCATCAATTGATTTTCCTTTGTGCAGCAAGAAGGGGGGATGCGGCCAAAACGCAGATGCGTAACAGACTCCCCAGGCTCCGTGCTGCGTTAGCAGAGCATTTTTGGCCATGGCAATACCTTGCTTTCTAGTTCCGATGGACTAGCGCACAGTTTGCTCTTGTTGTGGCTCTGCCCGGTGGTCAGCACCGTGGGAAGCCGTGCAGTGCTTAGAACTGAATGTTGACAAACCCAAATACCTATTTCATGCTCTGCTCCCGCAAAATCCTGCTCTCTCATAGCTAAACCATTGCTGCTCTTACTGGCTAGGGCTGCTGGTAGGATGCCCTGATATGGGCAAACTTGTCAAACGTAGAAAGAGAAAACATTGCAACATGCCTGATCCCTAACACAGATCAGGATTTGATTTCCTACCCCAATGTGGAAACTGTTGTTTTTTCCTGATTCTGCAAGTAGGATATTTGTAGTTTGGTGAACTGCTGCATGGRAGGGAATGGGCTTGCCCACAGTGATTTTGATATACTTGAAAGTGCTTTCTGGAGTAATCTGAGGCTTTGCCAGACTGAAACGCAGTAAACATCCTTTTTAAAAGGACAAACTGTTGCTSGATGTGTCACATTATAAATGACCAGGGTTTCATAATACATGAACGAGGCCGCAGAAGATTGCCTAGTATTATCTGTCACCTTAATACATAACCCTCCGTCTAGGGACCTGACTCATACTTGGTTTCTCAGGTACAGTTTCAGTCACGCTAGTGGAGTCAAACGGGCAGTAGAGCAACCTGCCAAGGACAAAACCAGAGCCAGTTGGTGCCATCAGTGAGTGCAGGAGGCTAAGAGCATTAGACGTGCTCCCAAATCCAGGTGGAAACTGGCATGAGAGGTTGTGGCGATATTTCAGTTGGATAGGCTAATTTGTATGTTTTTGTAGTCTTTCTAGATAGGATTTTTTGCCACATGAGCAATTTTCCCAAGATATCACCAAAATGAGAATTGAATGTYCCAGTATTTGTTTGGTCTGTACATCTGTTACTGATGCTCTGATTCACATAATGCTGGAGAATTCTTGCAGTTTGGAGTCCATACAATTTTTCTATTCCAGATTTCAATGTCACTGTCACATTTATGGAGCTAAATAGAGAAGAAAAAGGAGACAGTGGGTATCTACTGGATATCCTTCCTGGAAAGCATGAAAGGCATTTATAATTTGCACACCTTCATAAAATCCCACGGCCGAGGTGGTATCGCCTACGAATATACATTCACGAAACACAAGTTCTGCGAAAYGCTAGATCTGCAGTTATGTTACAATCTGGGTTTGCCAGAAATGGAAATGAGAGTAAGATTCAGTGTCATCACTATATTTGCATTTGGGGAGAAAGAGTGGGTACTTTCACGTCAAAAAAAGTAGGCAGCAATGACTGRTAGGAAGTCTCTGAGACAGTTACAAGTGGATCAGTGGATCATCATTTGAATCAGACTGTCTTCTCAGATTAAAAAAAAACCCATATTGGCAAGAATCAGGGATTCATGAAGAGTGTATTAAGTATAATGTATTGCAATCAGATGCCCAAGTAAGATCTGCTGCGAAGAAAATGGACAAAAGGTGCTTCATAAATTACAGGAGYGAGACTGGAGCGGCAAAGGTCTATTATCTGCGTGCTTGCTCCCACGTATCTGCCAACAGTGAAGAGAGCAGTATAGCAAAGTAGCAGCACAGAACAGTGTGAGACTGAGAGTCTGGAGTCTAATGAAACGCTCCATGTGCAAGCACTTCGTGATTAAAAACGACGCATCTACTAATCCAAGAGCAGCAGCAATGACTGGTGTTGCAGTAAGACTTACACCTGTATGGAATCACATCAAATCTGCAATTAAAGGATTGATGGAAGAAACGCCTCACATGGTAAGTCAAAAGTTCAGTTTGGGGAACTCCCCAAAATTCTTGATGAGATAGAGAAAAATTATATATCCAGGTAAACTATTGATCATATGCTTACTACAGCTAATCTGCTGGCTAAAGGCAGTCACTGTTGCAGAGTTAAGAGTATGTCAGAAGCAAAATATATGCAAGAGGTTTTGAGTTGAGTAGCCTTACAGCTGAAGGTTGACCTCCCTGGCATCATCATGTGAATCACTACAAGAAAAAGGGGACAGACATAGGTAAATTATGAGGCCGGCTGAAACTGTTCCAGGAAATCTCTCTACATGACAGAGTCAAGCTCATCAAAAGGAGTAATGAGTGTTTGCAGATCTTTCAGAAGATTTCTGATTATTAACACTCCATTGAGGAAGCAGAAAGTTTAGGATTTGCCATAGAGTCTTACATTTGCCAGGAGACGTCTCTGAAGGCACTAAAAGAAGCCAAGGAGCATTCTCTTCAGCAGCGTATCTGCAAGACACAGGGCCCAAGACTAGGGACTTCTCTGTAGCCCTATCATTATGTCAGCCTTCCTCCAATTATCACCTGGGGAATGGAAAATACATCATCAAGAAGCTACGTAACAATAATCTGTGTCCTGCACATGAATCCTGCTCCTTCGATCTGACCAAAGACCACTGAGGGGAAACTGAGCTTCTTAAATTGTCACAGGTAGATATGCAGCGGTACCTCCAGGATGATTACACCAAGTCAGTCATAACATCGCTAAAAGCACTGAAGGCTTCACACGGTGCCTTGGATTCAGCAGTGCTCTACTGTGTTGGTGTGTCACAGAGCAGCTTCTTTCCCCTTGCCCAGAAACACAGTCCTGGGGCAGGATTCACTGTCTATAACTTGACATATTCCATGAGGATGAGACAAGGGTTTCTACAGGCAACAGAGAGTCAGTCAGGAGATATGCAATTTACCACCTTATTCCAGTGTTGGATAATCAAGGAATTTCCCACTGAAAACTGGGATTCACATGGTGCAGATCAATGGCCAGTGCCAGGGGTGTTGCCAGGCCTTGTCCCAGGACGAAAGCAAAGGGGACAGCCAGGATATGGGAATTAACTCCAGATGATTATTACTGCGTAAGGACTCCCAGCATTTAGCAGGCATCGCACACATGCTGCAAAGCAGGGGCCTGTGAACAGTCCTCGTGTGAGATTCCTGTGCTGGGTCCACCGGTTCTGGCTGGCTCTTTGAGACAGGCAACGTGAATGGTGTCTGAGGATACACCACAAATCGAAACCACCCTTGGCTTCCAAAGTGGGACCACAGTTGAAGGACATGGACACTTTAACAACAACCTGAAGTTCACAGAACTCTCTAAGATGTCAGTCTAGACCAATCAAAAGGTTTATGGTAAAGCTGTATGTGGATTGCACTGCAGAAATTAAGTGAAAATTTGGAGAAGAAGGAAAAATTACAGTACTACTTGAATTATGCATCTTGTGTCATAAAAGTGCCTTACAGAATGATCGTCTTTCATCAAGGGGGATCAATATGTCATTGATTATTTAAACATCTTAAACATTTAAACAGTGAATATACTTACATTAAAATCTTCTCTTTCTTAACAAAACCACGTAAAGTTTAAGTGTAGTTTCACACAGTAGATTCATCACTGGTGGGAGAACGTCAACATAAAGAACATCAGTTGCTGTTAAACTACTACAAATGAAGGGTTATCATATTTAAACCAAGACTAAAAMCATAGATGTCTTCAAAAAACCTCTTTAGAATTTGCTGCTTCTATTGATACCAATGGCTGAAACATGCAAAGTTCCCTCTCTGACTCTATGACTCTTAAGTGATAAAAGCAGCAGTATCCTCTGGTTTTACGGTTATTGTATCACTATCTTATATGTATTTCATTAGAAGATACTTTTACCCTTTTTAAATCCCAGARTATCCTAAAAACATAAAAGAAAAAGAGAGGAGTACACAGCAATATTTCAAAATCAGCAACWATTTAGAGCTGGAGAGAAGTGCTGCTAAAAGATTCTCTTTCTGAGTGACTAAATAAGATCTTGACATATTCAGGGGAGGAGGAGATGTCCAGTTACATAAGGAAATCAGACACCTGTAAAACACCTTTCTGAGTTTTTAAATTAGGGGGAAAAAGGAACAGACAATCTTTCCTTTTTTTAATAATTTAAATGCAAACATGTAGTAATGCATTTCTATAGCAAATCACAAATATCAACTATTGACTTCCTACCTTTTTAAACAAATGCCTTTCCTTATCAAAACTGCTTGCTACAAATATCTGTCAAATATCTATTGCTTTTAGTAGCAATATAAGTCAGACTTCCCCGTATATTAAGAATGCAAAAATTAAGAATATTTCTTGCAGCCGAGCTTTCTGATCACTTAAAATTTGCAAGACTAACAGTAGGACACGTACAACGCACATTCCTGAAGATACATAGACATGTTCAGCCGGCCTCATAGCTCCCCGCTCCTCGGCCAGGCGCAGGAGCAATGCGGATGGGAGATAAGGAAGCAGCCTTCCCCGTCGCATGTGGCCGGGGCAGCCTCTCTGCAGGACAGGCTATAAAGCGAAGCCTAGGGAGCCAGCTGGGGCCCCAAAACTCATGCTCAAACTCCTGGGGGACAATAGCGTTCCCACCACAGAGCGGTGATGCGGGAGAGTGGCCAGGCTGGGCAGGGACCCTCTGGTTGGGCACCTCAACACCTGAAGGGTGTTGGAGGCCCTGGGTGCCTGGCAGCTCGTTGGGAAGGTGCAAAGGGGTGTCGTAAAGCGAGGGAGAAACCAGGGAGAACAAACCACTTGTGGAGTCTGGAGTGCCTTCCACTCTGCTGAGGAATTTCCAGTAGCAGCTAAGGGCTGAGTGAAGGGTGACGGCGCCTGTCACTGGGAAAGGTCATCCTAGAGGTCTRTGCCTGTGATGCCATCAGCATTTCCTAGCTTATTTAAGTGACAATAAAACACAAAACAAGACCTTCTATTTTGGAGCCTGAAAAGAAAAACAATGGTCTAATTCTCCTAATTTGGCAGCCTACTTTCATTTCACATGTATTCAGACCAGCTTTTCACCATCAAAAACACGAAGAAGGTAGAGAGTCAATGTTAACACACTATTTTTTTTAATACATAATTTTAAAATCTCCTTTTTTCGCAAATCTACAAGATGTTGCTTATTTACAATATATTCCACCATCCAGTTTACAGAACAGATGCTCAAGATGATTGATGTGTTTGATAAAACGGTCTGAACATGCGCGCTTGGGAAAAAAAAACACTAAAACCTGCAAATTCCAACTGGGAGACAGTCCRTTAAGGGGTATGAGATCAGCTCAAATTCTGCCAAGAGGAAGAAACGGGAAGGCAAAAAGATCCCTGGGTGGTGTGCCACTAGCATGTATTATTTGCCTTGCTTTAAATTTATTGACATATTAACAAAGGAATGTTTTCAGTTACTCTTTGGAGAGTTTCGAAAGAAATCTCCTGTACGTTCTTCATTTTTTTCCATGGTTTTAATTGCCCAGGAGTCCTGTCTTTTACTGCTATGCAGTCTTTAAGTCAGCGAATGACGCACACCAGCACCTCAGCATTCATTTGCCTATCTCTAGACTTGCAAGGATCCTTCTGGTTTACAGTGGGTGTAATTGCAGTGGGATCTGTGCCCGACACACGCTTCCTGTGCAATTTGATTGCCTGATAAGTAAATTCTCCCTCGCCTTCCTAGTGCGGCAACTTGGCTCCTTAAACCCAGAGGCATTCCTAAATTCCCAGGTATTTTCTGCTTGCGGTGCAGATCGCGCCGGGGGAAAGCGTTATCTGCTGATTGCCCACGGTGCTCAGACAGGCAGGTATTTTTTCCTTATCTTTGCTCCCCATGAGCCTGATTCAACAACTACTGGAGCTTTGCGTTGATAGTAATTAGGGGAGGAGGGTTGAAGCAGATCTGGGCCCTTTGCATGGGGTTGTTCACAGGTTTTTCAAAGCTCCTCCAGCAGTTGGTAGTGAACTATCAACTTGTGCGTGGGTGTTTCTGGCTGTCAACATGGGATGCCACAGAAGAGAAGAATTTGGATTAGGTTATGCTTTGAAATGTCACTGTGATAAGAGGGAAGATCTGCAACCCTGAATTAATGATTTTCTAGACTCAGTGTCCGAAGATCATATACATTTATGACCATAACGTATAGATATACACAACCATTCCCTTGACAGCACTAGCTTTTATAGCTGCTGTTGTATAAAACTTGCCATTCATAACTGTCTGGAATTATTAAGTTAGGAGTTTGAGGGCAGCTTCTCTTAGAAAACAACAACAACAGATAAAGTGTACTGCAGAAAAACAAAAACAATTAAGATAGGCCTTAAGAAAGATTAATTCAGCAAAACTGCACTGCCAGAAAGAGGAAGATAATGTCACATTCTTGTGATTTTCTCTTATCCTGAAATAAGAAGTGGAATAAAGTGAAACTGAAGCAATTATGACTCTGATTTGGCCATGATGATATGGCCAGGCTACACACAGTGACAGCCCCCATAGTGACAATGGGATCCCCACCGTGGATATGGTCACGGCTGGACACGGTGGGCACTGGAGGCAGCTCCCAGGAGCCCTTCATGGCAGCTCTATCATGAAACCAAAGGGAAGGTTGGCAAGATTTCCTAAACAAGTTACAGTCATACCTGCTGTCGTTCTGAAACCTACCTACCAGAAACTAGGGCTCTTTGCAATCCTTACAATGAACATTTTTTGCCCCCTCTAAAATGTCCCAGACAGACATTTTACAGCAAAATTTTCATAGTGCTGTTGAGGTGCCTAATTCAGTTCCTTCTTTTTCCTCCTTCTCTCCAAAGGAAAATGCCTACATTTTCACTTTTGTCCACTCATCATTTTTTCCTTCTCCAGTTTGCATACATTGAGCATTCTGTAACATGTTCAAATATCTATAGCAAATACACTCAGTATATAGCAGTTTTCCATTTGCCTGCATTCATCCCCTAACTAAAATTAAGACAACGTCTGTATTAAACAGAAGGTCAAAAAAATGCTTTCTGAATATAAAACTCTATTGTCACCCCAAATTCAAGGCAGAAATGAACAAGGAGGTCTTCTCAGAAGCCATGGGAGCCAAGGGGACAAGGCAATATTTTGTGAGGCAGGGCATGAACAGCGTCTGCCAGCCGGTGAGCAAGTGATGGGGGAAATTCTGCTCAGGAGTCACTAGCATGAAACAGATAATGACCAATGAGACTCTTGGCTAAATCAACAGAGAACAATGTAGGATAATGCTGTGAAGGACTGCTCAACAGAAACTAAGGTATAGTCAAGCCTGGTTGCAGAAAGGTAGTCCAGCTGCATAAGAAAGGCTGTATTTTCTTGGAAACACACCCAAAGAGCAATGAAACCAAAATCCTGCCCAAGATGAACACAGAAATCCCAGGAGCAACACTGAGCCCTTCTTGGGGCCAAGACCAAAGTCATAACTAGGATCATGTAACTTTCAAAAGTGAATCAAACGTTAATTTGTCATAGTGCACRTGGTCATTATCATCACAACCTAATGATGCTTAGCAAATTTTAGGGCTTTCTAGGAATTAGGAGGCTCCTGAAAGGGAAAAATTGGCTCTGGAARTAAGATGCACCTGGAACTTGGGATGTAAGCTGTTGAAATCACTTCTGATGCTCCAGCTTGTTTGCAGGCAGAAAGCTGTGCCATGGGGGAGGTCTTATGGCAGAGGACCTGCCTTCTAGGGAAGCAAACTGGACTTGAGCCTCTGGGAGGGCAATATGCTGACAACTAACGGGAGAGAAGAAGAAACACTTTATCAGAGAATGCCCAAGGGAAAATTTAATCAAGACTCCAAAGACACGACARGAAAAATGCCCTTTGTTCCCTATGCATCAGTACTTGATGCCCGGGTAATGAATAAGCTTTGGGGTTGCTCAAGTAGCTCCATCTGTTTAGCTTAACAAAAAGAGAGCAATAATTAGATCACAAGGCACAAACACCTACAAGGGAAAGGAGATCTGATAAGCAGGGGCTCTTCCAAATATCAAACCGAAAAGGTCCAATTAACTAGATGAAGCTGTRAAACTCAAACCGAAAGAAATATGCAACATCTGAAAAGTGAGGGTAGATAACCATTAGAAAGCTGTACTGAGGGTAAATAYCCTAATTCTAGAAATCCATTAGAAAGATGTATGAAAGTTGGCAGTGTATTTCCTCTTCTTTTTTCTGGCAGCTTAAGATTAAAAAAAAAAAAAAAAGGAAAAAGTGGCTTGTTTTTTAGCTTTGAGTGGACTGTATTGTAGAGATGCTCATCCTATATAATTGCCATGGCCCCTTGTAGTTTACAATCTGTAAACCCTTCTTTCTTGTAAACTCATCCATTCAAGGTCTATCACAGGCTAAAAGGGTAATTTTCTGTGGAAGCTGCCTGTCAAAATATTGGCATCCCCTCATTATGGCATCCTCATTAAAAATAACTTCCTTTTGAAACCAAATGTTTGTGAGGAAGAGACATAACTATGTAGACCTAATTGAGTAGAATTGTAACACTCTGTAGAGAATTTTCTCAAATATATATGTAAACAGAAAGAAACTGAAATAACTCAAAAGACAAAAAGGGGCAGGTCTGCAGTTCAAATTAACTGTTACATCCTTTGAATTTATGGATGCAAGTCTGATAGCTTACACTGACCAAAGATTGCTGCCAAATTCCCACCTATCACAACTAGACAGGTAAAGTTTATTCTTTTAGTGGCTCTCATTCCCTTCCCCAAAATACTGTGTCTGCCCCAAAATACTGTGTCAGACTTTTTTGCACAACTATGCACCACAAAGTGATAGGGAGCTGAATAATTTTCCCTTTGGAAAAGCAGAATTCTTTTCTCAGATGTGAGTTATAGGGACTGGGCTAAACAAGCCATAATGTGAGCAGTGTGAGAATTAATGACATYAGACACAAGGTGGAGGGAAGGATTAGCAGTTTGGCAACTGGCGTATTGGAAGAAGAAGGAATGCTTGGGGAAGGACTTGCTAGAGGCTTCAGTGAGGGCTGCTGTCAGTGAACACATCCCCAGCTTCCTGCAGTGAATGGATGGAGTGGTTGCACAAGAGGATGGAGCAACGGAGTTACTCCATCCGGCAAGGTGTGAACATGTCTGGGAGGTGGTTTAATTTGCACAAGATTGGGGCAGAGAGCCAGCAGAGAGGAGGAACTTTGCATCCTCAGTCTGCTTCCTCGTGCAACAGGAGAGACACAGGAGCCCTTCACTGCAGAGGCAAGAGCCCAGTGCTTTGGGCAATGTAAATGGATCATTGGCACTCACGAGAGCCCCGAGTACATGGCCACGAGTAATAAGAGTAACCTTGTGTAAGTACATGCATATTCTGTAACTTGAATGTAACTACATACAGTGTGGTCTTTAAGCTAGTCCTACACCTTATTTTTGCACCTTTTCAGAATAGTGTGAGAGTTTGGTCTCTTCTTTCATAGGCTGTTTATATAGGTCTCTTCTTAACATGGGTTCAATCCAAGCTAAACCTCTCCTGGGGTTTTGTTTGTTTGTTTATTTTTTTATTTTTATTTTTATTTTTTTTTTTCTGAGGTGGAGGGCAGAGGAAGGATTTCAGATGAGAGATCCAGGTATGCTGATTTGAAATCTCAGACTAAAATCACTTTCCATGACATTTGTTTCCAGTCTTGCAACATTATTGACTGTCCAGCAGAATTCAAAATCAAATTAAACGTGTTGATTTGCTCCCAGGAAAGCCTTGTACAAAATAAGAAGCCGTCTCTGAAAGTAAGTCTCCTAAAATTACAGCATAACAACTCTCATTGCTTCCTGTCTGAGTCTTTGTGTCTTTACAGAGAATTATTTTTATCTTTCATTGTGAAGAATACTAGGAGAGCAGTTCTTGCATGAGTCACAGCAGATAAGTAGCAATGCTGAAAGTGTAGCTGGGATTTTGCTGGGTTGCTGAGGCAGCAGCAGAGGTGAAGCTGTGTCACCTAGAATGGTACAAGATATACACTTCTAAACATTTCAAACAAAAATGGGGTTCTAGTCAGATGGTAAGGAACATCTTCATCCATTGTATCAAACTAATGATGTTCTACCCTAGTACAGGTCTGTATTTTTTATTTTGGATTTTTTTTCCATATTAATATATATTTTTTTCCCCTCTCCCAGAAATAAAACAAACCAGCCAGCTTCCAGCATTATACATCAGCATGCAAGGAGAGAACAGGGAATAAGACTTTATTACCAGCTCCATTTGCAAACCTCATATTAATCAAAACCAAGCACTGTGGTACTTTTAAACAGCCATGGCTGCTGAGCCCTGGAGCTTTAACTTGTCATTTAAACAGTGGGGCTGCTGCTTGTGCAAGCACTCGTGTCTGAGCTCCCCGTAATTTGGGCAAACAAAGATGTGAAGTCAAACTCCCCTTTTATTTCTCTTAKTCAGTCTCCATTAGAGAAGCTGTGTTTCCCGGGGCAAGGTCCTGCTGAGCAAGGCCACCGTGGCATTTGCTTTCCGCTCAGCACCACCAGTAGATGATCTGGTGCTGTGCGTGGAGGTGAGGGAGCAGATGGTGCCGCCGCGCCGCACGCTCCGGTCTCTGGGAGCGGAGCCGGGCGCCGGGGCCCAGGGAGCACCTTGGCATTAGGATGGGAGCTTCTCAGCAGCTCTGCCCYGGAGATGCGGGGGAAATCCTCTGCAGACTGGGCTCCAGGCTGCAAGGAGYTCCGATGGGAAGGGGATCAACCAGAGACTCATCCCGCTAGGGACAAGGGGAAGTGCCTTGCGTGCCTGGAGGATGCTTTGGTGGGAAAGAATTCCTTTGGGAACTGGAAAGATGTATGAAGAGAAAGAAATGCTGGTTGATGAGCATGTGCTGGAGAGAGAAGGTTGAAAGTAAACACGGAGAGATGAGGTGGAATGGAGAGACGAGGTGGGAAGACGCAGCAGTGCTACACAAATAGGACGGAAAAAGATGATCATGGCTTCTGCCCTCAATGAGCACTGGCCTTTGGCATTTAGCCCCTTTCTGTCACAGATTCTCTGGGCCACAGCCTCTGCTTGTGTCACACAGCACTCGCAGAAGTCAGTTCAACTTCTTCCTGCACGCCAGCGGGGACTCGCTTTTCTGTCTTTAGAAGCCAAGCTCCTCAGGGCATTAATTGAACGCCAATRCACAATTGAGCAGCACTGTACGCGCCCTGCTCTCCTCTGGAGTATCAGGCAATTACTGCGATGTAAACAATAATTTCGTAACATTAATGTAAACATGTTGTTAGACTCCAGAGCCACGCATCACTGTTAGCTTTCCYGGAATAAGGTTGCTTTTGTGCAGAACTGCAGAGCTGTAAGTGGAAGGGTTGGGCAACCATAAAGGGCTTACTGTGAATGTATCCTGCAGTGATTGCACTGTCTGCAACCCAGTAGATGAACATGAGGGATTTTGCATTAAAATTGGCTATTACTCAGGGCTCCTCAGCCTTGCTTTGTGAATATAGACATAAGAAAGGGAAAACCAGATCTGAAAAAATTGACTATCATAATTTGTGGGAATATATTTTCCCATTTTGATGTAGTTGCACAGTGTTTTCCTCCTTTGCAAAGGTAAGTTTAAAATACACAGATGAAAATGGGCATAAGCTATGCACTTCAATTAGCCATCACTAGTTATTGTAGAGAACTTACGATCTGGATAAATCTCCAAGATGAAACCTTGAGCCTACAGCCATCACTAATTAATCCACCACTGGCTTTGTAGAGCTGAGATTCCCCTTCTGGGGCTTTRTGGATGGAGTCACTGTAGCAGCCTGCGTTGGTGCTTGCATCGCGTGATGAACATCTTGATAGACCCTGTGGCCATGGACTCTGTCAGATCATTCCAGCCAAGACCGGAATYCTGAGTTTCTTTGCTGATTCTTCAGCTAGTTCCAAGGAACTGCTTCTTTTGCAAGTAAAAGATGGATGCACTGCTCTAAAAAATGTGACAAAAAATGCATGAAGAAGCAGAGTGAGGCAATCCACTTCAAYACTGCTCATGTGTCCTCTTTTCCAAATATACTGTATCAACACAACCTATGTGAACAAGAGGCTAAGTAAACCTTCGCTTGACTTTTGGCCTTACCCTCAAAAGCCTGGAGAAACAGTTTTGTTTAAGCTGTAAATAGACCTACTTCTAAAAACAGTGGGCTCTTTCCACAGGTCATTTGACATCTTGTCTCAAACACCCGGGAAAGAAGCCTCCCCYCTCTGTCATATTAGTATATTGAGAGAGGGCTTTTCTAAGCTGTTGAAAGGGAGAGCAATATATGAATTTGTTAAATAAAAAGAAATCCTGCACTCCATCTATAAGGAAAATAAGTAAACAAGTCATCCTCATGCCAAGAGATACTGAAGCATGGCAAAAATCAAATGACTCCCCAAAGCACCAAAGCTATCATATTTTAAGCTGATGTATCTCAGCTTTTGACCTTTTACTTTTACTGACTCTCATAGTTATTGCAGTATGGCATATGTTGTATATTGCATACTGCATATACATACACAGTATATTGCGTATATACAAATTTGAGTGACAAAATAGACATTCAGTGAACTTCAAGGACTGCAGCAGTAATTAGTAAGATCTTATTTGCACRCTGCCTGCTTTGCATTGAAGTCATTTCTGTGGCAGTAGGTTAATCACTTTTTTCTTTTTCTAATGAGTTAGTTCAAGCCGCTTGGCAAGTTCTACAGGCACGCTGCAAATTCTGCTTATTTACAGCACCAAACAAACAAGTCCATACATGTTTAGCTTAATTTTGCAGTAAATTGCAGATGGCTGAGGCCACCACAAATTGTCCTGTATTAGCCTCAGCTCAAAAGTTGTGACAGTTTTTGCTGTAAGGCTATAAAGTTTGACTGGGATGTTGTAAAAACAAAAGAGTGATAATAACAAATGTGTTTACAGGTAGCCAGAGACTAGATAATTTGTGTTGTCATTGTAAATTGTTATATATACTTGTAATATTTCTCTCTATGTATCCTATGGTACCCATCCAAGTACAAAAACATTTGACAGAAAAAAGAGTTATAAAATTATCTTACATTAGGTCTTCCTAACCAGGAAGGAGACAACTGGACAAGAGCTTATGATCAGCCAAAGATAGTAATGGGTATGAGGACAAAGACAGCAAAAGCAGAACATCAAGGAGCTACAAAGCTGACCAAAAGTCCATCTGCCAGAGCAAACATGTGGCTCTACACACACTGTGTGATGAGTTGATAAAAGTAAGCTGGAAGTGAGCAAAAGCCAGGAGGTCAAGGCACAGGACAACGAATGGGACCAGAGGTGGCACGGAAGGGGAGCAGGGCAAGGGCGAGGACCACAGCTAATAGTCCAGGCATGGACACWGTGGGGTGTCACACTGAGCAACAGCAAACCTGGGGAGCTGCCTGAAACGATGGCTGGGCAGAACAGCCTCAAAGCAAAACTTGTAGGCAACCCTCCAGGAAGGTCAGGTTTGTCATATACAGGAGGAGCCTAATGGTGGCCCTCCAACCACTGTCCTTTCCAGCAGCACACAGACCCCACACACACTCCCTTTCTCTACTGATGAGCCTAAATAAATATAGACTATCCTCTCACACTGTGGAAAAAAATCTTTTCGTATATGCCTTGTCCACTCACAGGGTGAAAAGGAAAATGTGAGTTGAATAGCTCACATAGGAAGACTGTGGAAAGAACAGCAAGAAAAAAGTACTACTTGCACTCATCAAAAAAAAGCAGAATCCTGTCATCTTCTTGCTTGTTAGGTGTTAATGGTAGATTTATAAACATGTTACCCTGAAAGAGCCCTTGAAAGCCAGTCACTTTCCACTAATATAGCAAGTGTCCTAAGAAAGAAGGAAATACAATGATTTGTGACCAGCTCTGAATCTAGTGTCTTCCTGCAGGCAAGACAAGTGCTKTTTTACAGGAGCTAGATTGGTGACTGTGCACATAGACAAAAACTGCCAGGTTAGAGCCCAAACACCGACTTCACTGGACCACTGTGCATCATAATCCTTCACAAAGGACAACCTGCATAGCTGTGGCTCTCTGAGCTGGCCTTAAGGAATATAAACATTGCTCTGCAAGGAGTAGCACTGAGCAAGCCTTATTTTCTAGGGACTTGCATCCTACAACTCTAGAGTCTGCCCTTCATGAAATATCCTCTACTTCCCTGCCCATCCCCTGTGGATCACCCTTTCCCTATAATTTCACCAGTCCCCCTCACATCTACCATTCACTCCTGTATGCATGGACAAGCACACCCTACCTCCAGCCTCTTCCCAAATGCCCAGCTACTGCCTAGGTGAAGGCAGTTTCTCTTGTGGATGGTCCTAAACCACAGACCTAATCCTTTGGATGGGAGGCATATGCTTACCAACTGCTCTGCCAGACAAAGAAACCCAGTAACTGCTGGTGCAAACTGCAGTCTTTCCCAAAGCGGGACACACGTGGGAACATCAGTGCCACTATGAATTCAGTTCATCTGCCAAATCTGGATGAAAAATGCCGGTTTTGCGGGGGAACGTAATAGTATAATAAAGCTACCTAAAAAGTAGAAGAGATTTTGCGGTTGTGGTCATGCAACTTAGCCCTGAACAGTGCGATATTATCTAGTCAGTCTCTCTGGTTATCCTTTGCTTGCCTTTTCTAAAGGCTTTGCTGTAGCTTCTGCATCTACATCAAACCCCGCCAATCTCTGAGGCTGSGATTGCAGTCACTAGCAGCACTGCTTTAAGATTGCTCAACACTTCCTAGCGGGGTTGCTCTCATCTCCCTCTTGCAACATCCGTCCCTGCCCTCAGGCACAGCTGACACTAGAGTCTGTGCAGTTGCACAGGGACCAAAACTGGAAATGCATCTGACTGGAAGATAACAGAGCAAGAGGAAAGGCAAAATGCGATAGGCACAAGCAGCCCTGGAGCAAATGAGTATAAGGCAGTGACTGCTTAAGCCAGCATTGCTGCCAAAGAGTTGTTCATCAAATATACCCTGGGYGCTGTGGCCCAACCCTTGCAGTTCAGGGTGATAATGAAAGCTTACTTATCACTGGCATTGCATTTTTTTGCCAAATAAGGCTAATGAAACCATCCCTCACTTGTAAAGGTCTGTGAGCTTCCACAGGTCTTTTGGCTGCAAGAGGAGGGGGATAAAGCAACTCTGTGCAAAGCATGTTTGCTCACTCCGTGTGCGATGGCATAGCTGGGGAGAGGAGAACAGGAAAGGTCTGTTTGGCAAAGGGTAAGAAACAACGATGACACATCTCAGCATTAGAAAAGATTTGAAAACTCAGCATGTTAGCTGTCCTAATGCAAACTTCCTACCCCCACTCAGAGGAGAAGAGAAAGCAGCTGAATCCCTGCCATTTTCAAAGAATATTTCCACCCAGAGTTTGAGCACTGAGGCAAGCGAGCGAGCAACACAGCACTGCCCAGCCTTGGTCTCGGAATCACACAGGATGGCTGAGGTTGGAAGGGACCTCTAGAGATCATCCAGTCCAACCCCCTGCTCCAGCAGGGACACCCAGAGCACGGGGCACAGGGCGGCATCCAGGCAGGTTTGGAAGATCTCCAGAGAAGGAGACTCCACAGCCTCCCTGGGCAGCCTGTGCCAGGGCTCTGGCACCCTCACAGGGAAGAAGTTCCTCCTCACATGGAGATGGAACTKCCTGTGTTGTATTTTGCACTCATTGCCCCTTGTCCTGTCACTGGCCACCACTGAGAAGAGCTTGGTCCCTTCCTCCCTACATTCACCCTTCAGATATTTATATATATWAATCAAACCCCCTCTCAGCCTTCTCTTCTCCCGTAAGGAATCACAGGATGGTTGAGGTTGGAAGGGACCTCTAGAGATCACGTAGTCCAACCCTCCTGTTCCAACAGGGACACCCAGAGCACGGGGCACTGGGCGGCATCCRGGTGGATTTGGAAGATCTCCAGAGAAGGAGACTCCACAACCTCCCTGGGCAGCCTGTGTTGTGTCCCAACTAATGAGCCTGCCCTAGAGAGGGACACTCATCACCTCAGACTCATCACATGAACAAACTAAGCTGACTTCAGTATGCAAAAAGGCTGCACGGGCACACTCAGGCTTGAAATCTTGACTTGCAGAGTACCTGTGATCACTATTTAAGATGGAAGTGAATATTCTCAATCATGCTAAAAYAAACAAACAAACAGAGACTTCTGAAAACAGCTACTGGGAAGTGGTGAGAAAACTAAACGCCCATAACATGTCTATCACTAAACACATGTCACTCCTCTRTGAGGGTTTGTAACAGAAATAATAAGGTCTGAATGAAATATGAATGGAAATGTGTGTGAAAGCACCAGAAATAAAAGCAAAATATGATTTAAAAGAACAGCCTCTGCTGATATCCCGGGACATAACTGACAGCAATACACTGAGGAACATTACATTTATGTCAAGACTAGAAGGGCTGTGTTCAGATAAAGCCATAGTCCAGGTGATTTACTGTGTAAGATGCACAAGAGGATGACAATWAAATTATAGCACAGGGCACATGCCATTCCTCTTCCTGTCACCACTAGGCTCCCCTATATCATGAAATATATGATTAGCACAGCAAATTAGCTAAAAKGTTTAGAACAAGCAAAATTCTGAGGAAAACAGATCATACTTTAATAACTATAAGCTTCTAATGGATGTAAAAGACTTGTCTAAAATCAGGTTGTCACCAGCAGTGAAGAGGAAAGCAAGGAGAGGAGGACTTGCTAGCCTGTGCCTCATTCTCCAGGGGATAGACAAGCTTCTCAGGCACACCATTGGAGCACACATTTCACTGCACTTGATTATCAGAGGATATGAACATCACTGCATGAAGTCTAGGCTGGAAGGAGTGTGAGTGAAATCAGTTTTATTTCATGTAACCTCCCCTTACCTTTCCGTAAGATCTCACATTGAGTTCTGCGGAACTAATCTCCTACACTTGAAAGTGTAAAGACAAATCAAAAGGTTCACAATCCTGAAACAGAACAGAGACCCCAATCCATTAACCAGCTAGTTCTCTTTCATGTTTCTTTAGTCTCCTAAATGGATACTCTTACTTTATCTAAACCTACAAGCCTGCTAAACATGTTTGAACTGAAATGGACTTTCTGAGCAGGAGGATGATGAGGCCTTYTACAGGCAGCTGGAGGTTGCCTCACGGTCGCAGGCCCTGGTTCTCATGGGGGACTTTAACTTCCCTGACATCAGCTGGAGAGACGGCACAGCAAGGCACAAACGGTCCTGGAGGTTTCTGCAGTGCGTCGATGACAACTTTTTGACGCAGGTTGTGGAGGAGCCGACGAGGAGAGGTGGGCTGCTGGACCTCGTACTAACAAACAGAGAGGGCCTTGTTGGAGATGTGAAGGTGGGGGGCAGCCTTGGCTGCAGTGACCACGAGCTGGTGGAGTTCAGGATCCAACGAGGAGGAGGCAGGGCAGTAAGTAGCCTTGCTGCGCTGGACTTCAGGAGGGCCAAATTTAGCCTCTTCAGAGATCTGCTGGGAAAGATCCCATGGGCTAGGACTCTAGAAGGAAGAGGGGCCCAGGAGAGCTGGTTAGTTTTCAAGTGGCATTTCCTCCATGCCCAGCAACAGTGCATCCCTGTGCATAAGAAGTCAGGCAGAGGGGGCAGGAGACCTGCGTGGATGAGCAGAGAGCTCCTGACAAAACTCCAGCAGAAGAAAGCAATATATAGAATGTGGAAAAAAGGACAGGCCACTTGGGAGAAACACAGGAACGTTGTCAGGGAATGCA
>NW_020454883.1:792596-847765 GCF_003342845.1 Nothoprocta perdicaria | reverse complement strand
CACGTGCTCTGGGTGACCCTGCGTGAGCAGGGGGGTTGGACTCGATGACCTCTGAGGTCCCTTCCAACCTTCGGCATTCTATGATTCTATGATTGGCTTAAAATATGGCAGCCTGAKTTCAGCTGCTTCACTTCCCAGGTCTTTTCTTCTACTACCCTCTGCTAAAAAGTTGGGGACYGTTCCTGATTCTTCTCCCTGATCTCACTTCAACACTAGTGCATTTGGGACCTGCCTCAGAAATTAKATGAATGTACATTTCCCACCTCTGTCTGTTGACAACACAAATGGACCTGAAAGAAACCAGATTTCCATCAAAATGACCGAAGCATCAGGCTGATCTGTCAAATTTCTCTAAAACCTTCTTTTAATTCCTAAATAAGCGCTTCTCACAGAGAACTTTGCCATGTTCACTGCTTGCTGTTTTAACCCAAGTTTCCTTGTGTTTAGTGTAAACTCTGAGATTGCATGCCAGTCATATGCAAGACACTAGCCTCCTTTCTTGGGTTATCTGTCCTTCTTCTCCACTCAGCAAGCACAGAATAATCCTTCTCTGTGGAGAGAATTGCTCTGCCTTTCAGTTTCTCCATCTCCACTTGAAGAACTCCAGGACCAACTGAAGATTCCAGATATATATCCAGATTCCTACCCTACACAGTCTCAAGGGCTCCCTTTTGGAAACTTTTGTCTATAAGCTGGATTCTTCTCCCTGCCCAGAGCAGTACAATAGCGACAGGCTAGGGCTGATCACAAATGATATGTCAGCATTACTAACATGGTGCAAAGAACACTCCATCATAACAAGGCTTATCTCCACAAGCACAGTCATGAACAAACTAAGCTAATCTCCTTATTCTGGATCTAACACAGCTTCCAGGTGTTGGGCATCTCCACTGCATACAGTGCAGACAYACCCAAGGCAACCAGCCAAAGGTGGAGCAGAAAACACAATAGGAAAACTTGTATCTGGGTTTCCCCGGTTCACGTCTCCCCTGTTGCCCCAAATCTGCTTGTTTTTGTCACCCTGTGTTGCCCAAACCACCTCACTTGTGATGAGTGCCCAGTTGTAGTAAATCCTCACCTCCATGCAGCAGTCTCTGGAGCTTCTGTATCTCCTCAGGGATCATCAGGGGTCAGGGCATTGCAGAGCCCTGACAAAAAGCAAAAGCCTGACTCTTTGCAGAAGTGTTCAGWGTAATCGGGGATGTATTTGATAAGCAGAACAGAGAATTTCTGCCCTAAAGTTTGATTGAACTAAAACCTGTGATGCAGCGAGTTCCCTCTTGTATTTTTTGCAAGGCATACTACTTACCTCCGCATTCTTTACATTTTCTGGAAGACTGGAGCTTAAGTCTAGACAGAAAATTGCCTTCTGTATGTAAATTCTTACTTATATGTCTGTTGGGGAATTTTAAGCCTTATATTTGCACTGCAGTTGCTTGTAAATAGAAATAGTTGAAGCAAGGGAGCTGGAAGAGAGTACTCTCAGTTTGATCCCACTTTTCTCACAGATCTGCTGCTTTCTGACTGTGTAAAATAATTGAACCCAAAAACACCTCAAATTATCTACTGATAAGGAGAACTAAACAACACAAGTGATATTTAGTTTGCAACCAGCATGAGGCTTACAGAAACGTGGGCTCTGTGGCTGAGAAAAGAAAGCCAGTGCAAGGTTATGTTTCACAGTAGTCAGCAAGAAGATGTGTTTTATTGCATTCCTTGCCAGTTGCTTTGCAGAAACAAGTTCTGGCTTTGAAAATTGCTGCCTCTTCTCTCTAGAAGTGGAGTATTTCTATCACAGCAATTGTAGGCTTCCCAAGTAGGTAGCTTTCCCATTTCATCTTAACTATTTGGTGCACGCATGGTACCACATAAGTAGAAAATGTTCCTCCAAACATTGAGATTAGCTCCAAAAACAGACAAGAAGGCAGTTCCGACAGCTTTTATCAGAACCTCTGTGTATTATGAATAGTTCAGCTATACAAAAGTGCTAGCATGTCCTCATAATCCCTGTTAATGCTTGGGATCCCAAAGCCGTTCGTGGTAACTGTAACCCTGCCAGCTAACCAGAGATCTTTTCCCCTCCCATATTATTCATATCATATGAAAGAAAAAAAAATAAATAAAAAAAAGCAACTCTGCATTTGTTCAATAATTTTTGGAAGATAAGAACTCCTCTGAAGCACAGAGGACAGAACCAGCTTTTCAGTCCTCCCATTTCTGGAATAAGGGAATGGATATATTGCCTCTTGCAACTGTTGTGCACCATGTGTTAGCAAACCCACACAGGAAGAAGCTTCTTTTTCAAAATATCAGAGGCTTGATGATGTAGGCTTGCTAATAGAATGAACGGCCTGTCTTACATGTGTAAGGGGGCTGGTTTTGTTTGGGTTATTTCAGCTGCCGAATAGCAATTGGATGCTAAGTGGGAGAGAAGGTCTGGACGGAGTGTTTTGTGCAGCTGATTTGTTGGTGGCCTTGCTTAGAGCAGAAATCACAGCTCATCTGCAGGAAACCTGGACAGCAGCAGCCAGGGGCTTAGAGCAGCCTGACCGTGTGCATGCTTTGCCTCCCTGCTCCGGCTGTGCTACAAGGAGCAGCAGCTGCTTCACRTAACTTTGCATCCCAAGTCACTTGTCTCTCACTGGACCCTGTCATTTCTCAGTGTTTCTAATTAAAAGGCTTCCTTACTGCTTGGGAAGTAAAAAGAAGGAAAAATCCCAAAGTGCTTGGGTGGGGTTGCCACAAAGACTTCTGGTTCTGACAAAATTAAAATGCATTTTTTTCCCTCTAGTCCACTTCATTTTCCCCCACTTGTTTTAATGTATGTCTATGTATATTTTGCTCAAAATAAACCCAACCTTTTCTGTTATTTTGCATAACCCCTTGACATAGGTTAGGCCCAACCAGTGGCCTGTGGACCATAAGCTCAAAACCACTGAATCCRCCCTTGTTGTGGGTGAAGACTACCAAGATTTATGCTGGAAAAGAAAGTCTCCAGGTCTCTCTCTCTCCTCCAGAAGATAATGATTATTATCAGTCATCAGCAGCATCACAGGAAAAACTTTCTTAGACCAGCTGGSTTTCATTTAAGATCAGCTGACCTGACACCTCAGTTTTATCTTAGCACATAAAAGAAAAATCATTATTCTTTGTATAATTATATTCTCTGTAGAGAAGATAAGTGTGTTTTGGGGTACAAGAAGTGAAATGAGAACAATTACATTATCTCAGAATGTTTTCTACATCAGTTTTATCTTCTTTTAATTGCCCCAGGAATTAACAATAGCCTATGAAATGAGCTTCTTGGCAGGGAGGGAGGGAGAGAGGGAGGAAGGAAGGAAAGGAGGGAAGGAGGGAGGTTGGTCTTATCATTTAGACTCAAAATAAAAAAAGTAAAAATAAATAAAAGCAGATGCAAAGCTTACCTGCTATTGCTGCCTGTTACTGAAGACCATAGAGCCACAGAGCCCTTTCTGCCAGACTCACGATCCTGCTGAGCTGGATAATCCTGTGCAGCAGAGACACCAGGCAAGAACTTTCCGACCCAGCAGGACTGGTTGCTTTGCTGTTCTATTAGTCAGGTGGGCGAAACTCTACTGCTGCTTTCCTCCTCTCTGGAACACAGCAAAAAGCTGTTATCAGAGCCAACAACGTTATCACATTTGCCAACATGTGAATGCAAGCCACAGAACTCAGCACTTGAAGTGGCCTTGCAGATAGGTGATGGTCTCAAAATAGATTTGGACATCTATTTATTCTCCAGAGAGGCCTTGAAGAGATGTAGAGTCATATGAGAAACAACAGTAAAACTTGGTATTTGGTTGCATCCATAGCATCCTTTCTTGCTTACTGCTCTATTATAGGGTACTTTCTGTCCCGACTATTGAATAATGTTGTTCACCCTCTCTCTCTTTCCTGTATTTTTTTTTAATTAAACAGACAGCAAAATGAGCTTCTAAAATGGAGACCCACAACTTTTCTGTGTCAAACAGGGTTTTTCCCCCCCAGGCATGTGTCTATGCTGCACTTTTCCCTGCAGTGCAGAGGTGTACAACCTCTTTCTAAATGAAAGAATATTCCCTCTGGCAGCACAGAGATTTGCACAGGCTGCATCCCCTGCTTCCCACCAGGAGAAGCTTCTTGGAGCTCAATGCTTCAAGGGTTAGATGTCCTTGGGCAGGAGCTGCTTGAGTATAACAGCAACACATGGCAGCAGGCAGCAAGGACTCAACAGCTGAACTCTTCTCCAAGAAACATTCTTTTTTTCCTAAGCTTTTCTATGAACTATCTATGAAAAACAACACACAGTACCTAGTCCTTCCAAAGGAACACACTCTCCAAACCCAATGCACCTTGTGTCAGCTGGAGCATCCACTGTTAAATTTTTAAAGCAACATAATTTTTGTAAGCACGTACATATAGAAATAAAGCAAAAGTGTTAGGAGTAAATGTTGTTATAAAACCTGTGAGCATCCTAGTCACCTGCCCATGATGCTTTCCTTTCCCAATGTTGTGCCAGAGAATTTAACTATACTCACCCACTCACTCTTGCCTGGTTTTAAATCTACATATATGCACAAAGAACAAAGATTAGCTTTGGATCAAAATAGTGAGTTCTGACCCAGAGCTTCCATGAAGAAAAGGTGGGAAATGGAAGAACTCAAGTCCTAGGTTCAGAGAACAGAAAATTGTTTTACTCTAGTCAGGATGCAAGGCAGGATCTGATTATCACTGTTCTTGTCCTCATCCAACTCACAAGTCTGTACAAACTCACTTTCATTCATCGCTCACGATCAATTAGTATCTATGTCACTATTTTCTTTCAAAAGTCCTTATTTAAAGATGTGRAGAATTAAATACAGATGAATTAAGTGACTTTCTTTGCCATGGTCACACTGTGTGGTTTTCAGTGATTATCAGGGCCACATTTCAGCCGCTTCTGAAATCTCAGTTTTGTTTACAACAAAATATTTCTTCCCTTTCAGACCTGGATTTATTCAACTGTTTTGAGAAGTCTGAAGCAGCACAAATAAAATGCTACTGAGTTACCTTGAAGGCTGAAAAARAAGTCTCTTTAATGAATACACAAGACAGCATCTAATGAACACAAATTCTATCAGACGTTTCATTTTGCACATGATTTCAGATTAGTGTTCTTGCAGAGCAGGAGTCTGAAGCAACTGAACCTGAGCAGAAACAACCATAACAATCTYTTAACCTGGGGAGAGAAGAGCAAATGTTTACACAGAGATACTTTCATAGAATCACAGAATCACAGAATGGTGGAGGTTGGAAGGGACCTCAGAGGTCATCTAGTCCAACCCCCCTGCACACGCAGGGTCACCCAGAGCACGGGGCACAGGGCTGCGTCCAAGCAGKTTTTAAAGATCTCCAAAGAAGGAGACTCCACAACCTCTCCGGGCAGTCTGTGCCAGGGCTCTGTCACCCTCACTGTCAMGAARTGTTTCCTTAAGTTCCTGTGGAACTTTTGGTGCCTCAGCTTGTGRCCGTTTCCTCTAGTCCTRTCRCTGGCCACCACTGAAAAGAGGCCGCCCCCTCCTCCTCACTGCCTSCCTTGAGGTATYTATASACRCTGATCAGGTSCCCYCTCAGCCTTCTCTCCTCTTCCTTAAAACTGTTTTTTCTGCACTGTAATTCAGCAGGCAAGCAGGGGCAGCGGCTGACAGCCYGAGCGCGGTCAGCCCTGCTCCAGACGTGATGAAAACGCAGGACGTGGTGCTGCRTGCAGGTGGGCAGCTGGAGGCCTCACCAGCGYGCTCRGGCTGTKCYCCCACACACTTCACACYGCTTCGCCTCCGTCKCTTCTTCCCTTGCCTTCCCCCATCRGCCTYGTTGGCTTGTGACACTCAATTTGCAACGTCGCARTTCGGCCGAGTTGGAGGAGCCCTGGGTTCGAGGTAGTCGCAACGCTCCACACATCTCAACAGCCCCAGCTAAACCACCACTGGGTTACAAGAAGATGAAAAATAAAATCTCTTTTTGTTTACAGTCGTATTAGGAATTAGGCAGGGGTCCCCTCCCAGGCTGCTGACAACGTTTCGCTGTTTGTACCTGCTCAGAGCTGCTCCTACCCAGTCCTGCTACSCAGTCGTGCTGAGGGAGGGCCAGCAGCAGGAGATGCATCCCAGGGRCTCAGCAGCTGCCCCTTGGCTCATGCCACACGAGAAAGAGCAAATAACCTCTCCTCAATCACCTCCTTCACAGTTTCATGTGTGGTTTTACATAAATCTATCACATCTTCCTCCAAATGTTTCTGTCACAGACTAAACTGTCTCCATCCTTTACTTATCTATGGATACAGAAGTTGGTTCACATTTCTCATCAGCCTTGACATCCATTTTTCTGCTCCGTCTTTTCTAGGTGACATCACCAGAGCAACGCAAACCTCTCAAGATGGAAGCACACCATGGATTTAGACTGTGATAAAAAAAAAATCTGYGTTATTCTCTTTTTTCTTTCCTGCTGATTTTTAATTTCCCATTTACCTTTCTGACAAATGCTGTGAGTGCAGCTGAAACGCTCTGGAGCATTAAGGTATTTTTTTCTCAGTGCTAATTCCTGCAAGCCCACCGCTGTATGTAACGTTACATGCACTACTTTGCACTAATCACTGAACGCCATCTACGATTGCATTCTCAAGTTAATCAATGTTGTGAGGACTTTCTGTAACTCTTCACAATCAGTTTTTTATTTTGATTACTCCAAGCTACCGGATATTGTCAGCAAATTTTGCCACCTCCTTTGAAATCATCTCTCAGAGCACCCATGAGTATATGGGGCCTTCCCACCACCTCCACGCATCCCTGCATGGTCTGAAGGTCAATGACCTTCCTCTCTTGTGAAAACKGACCCTTGTGATTCCTGCCCCAACTTTCTTGTCTTTAAACTGGTTGTTAACCCACAGGACAGACTTCACCATTGCAACAACTTAGTTTATTCAAGGAAGAGCCTTCACCAAAGCTGCGAGGGATCCAAGTACACTGTGTTTACTGGATTACTGTAATGAACATGCACACTGATTCTCTCTAAAAAAAACCTAACAGATTTATGAGCTGTGACTTCCAAGCTGTGCTGACTCTTCTCCATTATTTTGTATTTGTCCATATGTCTACTAATTTTCCTTATTATGCTTTCTTTTCTTTCATTCTTTTTGTTGCTGTTGTTTTTTTTGAATTGTCCCTCAAATGAAAACCAAAAATACGATGATGTGGTTCCTTGGGTCCTCCTAGGACGCTTTTTAGAAGTGGCCATCACGTAACCCACTTCCTCTAGCCGTAAGGCTAAATTAAGCAAAGCCAATTTAAGCAATAGGTTACTCAGCACAGTTAATAGTTTGGCAATTTCATATTTGAGTTCCTTGAGAACTCCTGYGCGAGCACCATCTGCTCCTGTTGATGTGTTATTATCCATTTTATTGGCTTGTTTTAAGAACKCTTTTAATATCACTTCRGTATGAAACCTTCCTGCACACTTACCCAGTTAAGGTTTCCAGTATGGAAACTCCACAGAACTCCTCCTAAGCTGGGGCAAGCGCCAATGCAAATAATCTATGCAGCCTTCCCGCTATCCCTGAGATTTCCTGTTACACTTTGATCACTTACCCGCTTTATGGACTCTCTGCCAGAGACTTTCTGTTTCTGAAATATTTTWAAAAATCTTTTGTATTATTAGCTATATGCTTGCATGATGCTACCAAAGCCTTTTTTGCTTAGAAYTTTATTATGGTTTCACTGGCTTTTGCAGAATGAATGTTTTTTCTGCTTTCCTCATTTGTACAATCATCTCTATTCTGAAAATAATATTTTTTCATCTATTTTTCCTCTGCTTTTCTCTTTACTTGCATGAAATTATGGTCTTTTCCTGACAGGTAACATATACCTACCTTAAAACTTTAGTAGGGTGTCTTTAAATGCATACATGACACCTACCAGCAATTCACTCTTGATGATGCAGTTCTTTCTAACATAGTTCCCCATTTTTCTATTTTTGTCCTTTTTGAAACTTTACACACTGAGCTTTTCTATTCCCACGGGGTTGCTGAATTTGGGTGTGTGGTGGTCCCTGCGCTGAGACACCCCGGTGACATTTGGGGTCRGAGCAAAATCTTGCACTTTGCTCAGAACGAAACCAAAGAGTTGATTGTTCTCAGCCAGCATCTCCGCCGGACTGTTGCACCAAGCAGCTATTTACGGTAGCTACAAATACACCCCCTGCCTCCTACTTTCTCATAACATTTGCCCTGCCTGCAGGATGTCACTGAGACCTCCCTTTTTTTCTGTGTTTTCTCTAATTGCCCTGACCGTTTCTCAGTCAGGGTTGCCATCCTGGTCTGAAAGGTAAAAGTATCGCCCTATTCAATATTTTCCCYTTTCAGACATGATATTTCAAGCCGTGGTGGTTCTCTGCCACCTACATGCAACTGATGACTTATTTACCTGGTTTGACTCCAAGCTTTTTTTAAGCACTGAGTAGCACCCCATAATCTGTCATTTCTTTATCAATTGCAGCTGAGAACCGTGCTGTCCTGCTGCTCCATTTCCTTCCCAAGTCTCTGGTAAGCTCATTACCTAAATATCATCATTTAGAAGTCTGCTCATTTTAATTATCAGATTCTACCCATATAATTTTTGGACTTCCATCTTGGCTAGGAAAGCCAGCACATATCTGATCTTATCTTTGAGTCTTTGACTACAATAGCTTTTTTTTTACTTCATGACTTCTCTTTGCTACCTCCCTCATTAATTTAATCAGCTTCAGTTCTATTTGCCCTGCTCACTTCCCTATTTTTCTTCCTACCTACAAATGCAACTGTGCACTGTATATAATCAGAAAATATCTCCCCGTAAATCCAGCTTGCTACAGGATATTTGCCCACTCAGGACTAAAAAAACACTTGCAAGTTTTTTCCACTAGTCCCTGGCTCCTGCAGTGTGCTCTGCCACAGGTTCATGCTTTTATTGACTGATTAACAGCATGGAGCTGTGCAAAATCAGTCAAGAAGTGAATTAAGCAGGATAGCTTTTAAAAAGTTCATGCTAAATCCTCAAAATGGGATACTAATGAAAAACAACTATCACAGCATCAACATATCCCAGATGCCTGGGGTCTGGGCAGCAGAGCCGTAGACTGGAGTGGCTGGGCTAAGACACACRCAGAATCACAGARYCACAGRATGSCTGAGGTTGGAAGGGACCTCTAGAGATCACTCAGTCCAACCCCCTGCTCCAGCAGGGACACCCAGAGCACAGGGCACAGGGCGGCATCCAGGCGGGTTKGGAAGATCTCCAGAGAAGGAGACTCCACAGCCTCCCTGGGCAGCCTGTGCCAGGGCTCTGGCACCCTCACAGGGAAGAAATTCCTCCTCACATGGAGATGGAACCTCCTGTGTTGCAGCTTGCACCCATTGCCCCTTGTYCTGTCACTGGCCACCACTGAGAAGAGCTTGGTCCCTCCCTCCCTACACTCCCCCTTCATGAACTTATACATGTCAATCAGATTCCCTCTCACCCTTCTCTTCTCCTGAGAAAACAGGCCCAACTCAGTCCCTCCTCGTATGATAGATGCTTGAGTCTCCTAATCATCTGTGTCGCTCTCCRCAGGACCCTCTTGAGAAAGTCTATGTTCCTCTTACACTGGGGAGCCCAGAACTGCCCCCAGTACTCCAGGTGGGGCCCCATCAGAGCTGAGCAGAGGGGCAGGATCCCTTCCCTTGCCCTCCTGGCCACACTCCTCCTGAGGACAGGAGACAGAGCCCCAGAGCTTGACAGCTTGACAGGTTGTCATCCAAAAAAGAAGTTACAGGGTCCATCAGGGCGTGGTCTGACAGAAAATCTCCCTGAAGTTGGGTTGCTGAGAAATAAGGATTTTATTTCTAAGAAACCATGTTTAACCGCGATGTCACGATCATGCAGTGCCATCTCATCAGACAGCATTGCCCCAGATGAACATATCAGTTGCCCTTACGTGACAATAACTCAGACTTTAGCAGATTACTTTCGCTACCGTAGCAGGAAATAGTTGTGTGCACCGTGTGTCGCACCTCAGCCACTGTGCCAGCCTGCATTAAAGCACTATGATCATTCACCTTACTTGAAACAACGGCAGCAATGGCCAGAACTCTGCAATGATGGGAGCTGCATTAAAGCAAAGCTACAATGCCTCACGTCCAGAGGTTTGCAAACAGGGGAGAGGACAGGCTTGTTTCTGAGGCACTTCACTGTTGACATCTATATTGCTCTTTAGATTACCTAGCTCACAAGCTAGTGTCACACCAAGTTCTGCGTAGGACGCAAAAMGCCCTGAGAAATTCAAGAAATGTGCCGTGTGGTTAGACCTGATCATTGCTGTTGTGGTTCCTCTGCTTGGAGAAGTGGAGGCAGCTGGTTCAGAGCAAAGGGTGGTGTGGTTCCCTTCCCTGCAGCCGAAGGGCAAACGAACCCTCCAGCCAAACAACATGAGATTAATGCACACCAAAGAACACAATGAAGGACAAGAAAGCATCAGGAAACACGACTGATACCGGCCCCAGTGACCTGCTTGTTGTCATTTGCTTTTGAAATAGCACAAAGAGGATTTATTTGTCTCCACTATGTATTTATCTCCACTATGAGAAGAAGTTCATGGAAAAATGCATGAAAAGACATGTTTTTTCACAAACTGCTGATATTAGGTAAAGTCTACCAGCAAGTAAAATATCATGACTCAAAAAAAAAAAAAAAAAAAAAAACCAAGACTAAAAAGATACTGATAAGATTTCCTAAGTAGAGAAGAGTTGGTCTAGCTGAGGCAAGCAGAGGAAGAAGAGTCAGGGGGAGGCAGAAATAAAGGTGATGAGCTGAGATCTCATCCCACCTGTCCCATGGTGGAAGAGCCTCTATGAATGAAAACAGACACTCCAGAACAATCCTCCTGCAGAGCTTTTCTGCAGTTGTTTGTCCCCCAGTGCAGCCACTGCCTCGGACACAGACGGATGGGGCAGATGTTTCCACTGGTGCAGGAGGAGGAAGAGAAGGGACCTCTCATAGACCTCTTCATTGACAGGATCACTTGGCCAGCCATGGCTATAGCTAATTTGGAGTCTTCCAGTTATTATTTCTCATGAGTTTTCACTTTGAGAGAATCAGCTTACAGTCTGTTAGGTATTTTACTCACTGCCCTGATGAGACTCTCACTGGATTTACTGGCAGGTCGTGAAGCACTTCATATTGATTTTTTTGCCATTTATTATATTGCTCTAATGCAATAGTAAAAAGATTAACTGTGTCAAATGACTAACAATTAACACTGTGGCAAAGGCAAGAGAAACCAGGCTAGAGTAAGACGAATAGCAACCCTGGACCTGCTTGAGGAGCTGRTTGGGGCTCTCTTACAATTATTAGCTCTTCTGAGAATGACTGGTGGGTGAGGGAGCCAGAAGCCTCGCAGAGGAGGATACAGAACGCTTCTCTTGAAAAGAGGAGAAGAGGGAACCAAGGCACTGGTACATATTAGCTTCATTTTACTGAAATGAATGATGAAAGTTTCAAATAAAAATACAACTCTTTAAGGATTCAGAAATCAAAAGGCTGATTTAAAGAGAGACCTGGACAGGCTGGAGAGATGGGTAGAGAGGAACCTCGTGAGGTTCAATAAGGACAAGTGCAGGGTCCTGCACCTGAGGAGGAATAACCCCAGGCACCAGTACAGATTAGGGGCTGACCTGCTAGAAAGCAGCTCCACAGAGAGGGACCTGGGAGTCCTGGCTGACACTAAGTTAACCATGAGTSAGCAGTGTGCCCTCGTGGCCAAGAAGGCCAATGGGATCCTGGCCTGCATCWGGAGGAGTGTTGCCAGCAGGTCAAGGGAGGGGATCCTGCCCCTCTCCTCAGCTCTGGTGAGGCCGCACCTGGAGTACTGTGTGCAGTTCTGGGCTCCCCAGTATAAGAGGGACGTGGAGCTTCTCGAGAGGGTCCAGTGGAGGGCAACAAAAATGATTAAGGGCATCTAAGAGCATCTCTCGTATAAGGAAAGACTAAGCGAGATGGGCCTGTTTTCTCTGGAGAAGAGAAGGCTGAGAGGAGATCTGATCAATATGTATAAGTTCATGAAGGCTGAATGCAGGGAGGAAGGGGACAAGCTCTTCTCATTTGGTGGCCAGTGACAGGACAAGGGGTAATGGGTACAAGTCGAAACACAGGCAGTTCCATCTCCATGTGAGGAAGAACTTCTTCCCTGTGAGGGTGCCAGAGCCCTGGCACAGGCTGCCCAGGGAGGCTGTGGAGTCTCCTTCTCTGGAGATCTTCCAAACCCACCTGGATGCCGCCCTGTGCCCCGTGCTCTGGGTGTCCCTGCTGGAGCAGGAAGGTTGGACTAGATGATCTTTAGAAGTCCCTTCCAACCTCAACCGTTCTGTGATTCTGTAAAAGATCCAAAGACATACCTATATTTGAATCTCACAGGTTTTTATCCCACCTGTGGTTGTGGAGGACAAGTGCAAAGATTTCTCAGTGCCAGAGGTGGGTGACAATACCACTGGCACCAAGGGGCAATGCAACTTCCCATTCACTCTTTGCCTGGAAGATGTTGGATACTGTGCCATTACTGTACCCTCAAGGCATCAGTGAACATCTCCTGCTGCTCACTGAGGTCCCTTCCCATGGAAGCCCTGCACACAGCACAGACTCACTCAGTTGTGCGTTCTTTTTTCATGAAAGTAGCACTAAGGACTGCACAGCTGATGTTCCACACAGACCACAGGCAAAAGAAAAGCCAAGGGGTGTCCTATTAGGAAGCAAGGGATTCAAATGGAGGCCTTCCTTCTAAAACAAGGCCTAGGTAGAGAATCCTTGCCAGTAACACCAAAAATCCATGTAAGAAAAGGGAGAACGACACTTTTTGAGTCTATGGCCYATGAAATTAAATAAAAAGCATGCCGAAATTATTAAACTACTTGCCAAAATAACATTGTTTTTTCCGGACTAATCAATATTCTGTTCAGCTCAAGTAACAGTAAAAAAGGATCTGACAGCCCCTCCACTTCCAGCTCTTTTTGGCTGCTTACAGTATCTCTGTTTTCCAAAGTGCACCAATTCCAGCATTTCTCCCATGGCCTTTTTATTTCAGTGAAGGCCTGGAGAGGGGAAGCTGGCCAGAATGGAGCACAGCAAATCCTGCATCCTTCCTTCTCTTTGGCCTTAGTGAGGGCAGGCACTTTTATATCTTCTTTTCCAAGAAAAAGGATGGGAGTTGTGCACAGTGCCAAACCTGTAAGGCAGGAAGCCCTTTCCATAAAGTTGTGGTCCTGACCCTGTAGTTTGTCTTCTTTTTGACGTGATGGTTTTTAGGGTAATACCCCCAGTCCTGGYGTCAGGAGGCGCCTCCCCAGGGACCGCCTGGCAGAGCAGCAAGCTGCATCSATGGCCACGTAACACTCAGGACTGGCTCTCCAGCGAGAGCAGGTGCAACGTTTGGCAAAGTACTTTTTTCAGCATTTTGGCTCACTTCAGGCCAGAAGTTCCTTTCACTGAATACTTGTTGATTTGATAGAGCTCCTTATGCTCCCTTTATTCAGCGCTTTGTGCGCTATTGATTTTAGAGAGACATTTTTCTTCTCTTGGCAGATAGGAATCCTGTGGTCAAATAGTTTTGGATGTTTCTCTCTCTCCCTTCCCCGTTCTCCTTCTTTCCTGCGTTTYCCCCGGATTGAGGCAGGCTTTGAGCACATTTGGGGGATTTTTAATTTCACAATATTTCACAATATGTTTGAAAAATAAGAGCAACTCAGGGGATACAAAACATAAAAGGAAGCAATGTCTTCAGTTATTTAGAAATTCTGCAAGGCAGCATCTTCTTATGGAGCGCCTGTATTAATTTAATTCAACAAACCCCTGGTGCTTTCTGTATTCCCTGTATTCCTRCAGATTCGTTCCTTTCACAACGCCCAATGCCACAGCAAAAGTAAATGCATGAGTTTCCAGTTATTTCTTCTGTTGGGTTTCCTCCATGTCCCATCTCTACCCACCCTCATGTCCCATCTTTTCCTCACTGCTCCAACGGCCAACCAGGTGCTGCTCCCAGCTCAGAGCTAAATGGGAGAACTTACAGGAACTTACCAGTCTTCAGCTTCTTCTGTTGATTCGTGATTTAGTAGAACTCACCACAAACACATATGGATGGATGAACAACTGCCATAGCTTTCTTTAACTGTGCTGCAGTAACCTCTTCATTCCTCTCTTCATTTCTGCTTCTTYATTTAATGTCTTCTGCACTGGCAGCCAGCTTCTAATCTCCCGTGAAGGGACGTGTCTCCATGCAGGTCTCCAAGAGACCGAACTGCCTGAGCTAAGCACTCTCCCAAGCGCGTTTCTGGACAGAGAGATGTCAGCCCTGCTTCCCTTCTTTATAGTTAGCTTCCTTCTGAATGCCTGCACTTTGTGCACATTTTAAAAGAAAAAAATGTTGAGGAGTCRTTTCCCCTCTCACTGTCTCACTTCATGCACCTCTCATCCAATTCATGCACATGAGCATTATGTTTGAACTTCCTAAATGTTCATTCTGGTTTTCAGTTGTGGAGAAGAAGTCAAGGAGGATGTGGGCAGAGAGACCCGTGAGCCACCCTCACCAGCTCACCCATCTCTGGGGAAGCTCATGGACCCTGTTCTGCAAGGGAGACCACATGGGTGTCACACTCCTGAGCAAGTCTTCTAACACCTTTTCCCTGCATTAAAATCAATGGAGTAGCTGCAGATGAAAATGCTTTAAAAATTTAAGAAGAAGGAATAAACATGTGGGTTGTGTAGTGCTTTTAAAGTTTATACTTATTGACATGAAACTTTGAGCTCAAGGAAATGATTATTTGATTCCAGACGTTCTCCTGCCGTACTTCATGGTGGGCAGACTGTGCCTGGAGCAAGGTCCTTCTCATCAGTCTCCTGTTCAGAAAGTGGGGAACCAATYATTGGAAATATCCATAAGTTATTTTTTTCTGCACCTCCTTTCCCCAGTCTTGGACACAAACTAGCTTTCTGTAAATGAATGAATCACTCTTCTGCTCTGAGCCAGCACACCATGGCYGAACACCGGTTTGGGTGATGCACCCCTCTTACTCAGATCATCTTTGGCTGCCAGGCCCCGGATGGCTTCCCGAATGCGCTCCCGGAGGAAGTAACGTCTTCTTACAAGTCTGTTTTAGCTTTTATTCCATGAGTCTTCCTTGCCGAGACTCTCATGGCTGATGTGTCAGAAACAAGCCAAGCTGTCCTTGACACCAAATGGCCAGTGACAGTGGACATGCTGTGCAATGTCTCATGCTGGAGCACACAGCCTTTTCTAAGTTACAGGCTACTGAATATAACATTTAAAAATAAAGAGGAAAATATACAGCTATTATCTTTATTTCATTCTTTTTCTCCACATAATGCCTAGCATTTGCTTGCTCTGGTAGGTCCTCTCTCTCCAATTTGTGCAAGCGTTGGGCTGCGCTCATACTCCAGTGCATTTAAGATGTGCACCTCTGAAGAGCAAACGACTCACCTGCATTTCCCTGTTCGCTTTGGACAGTCATCACTGTTGACTTGCAAATCACGGCTTTTTCTTTCTTCTCCTCCTCTCCTCTCCTCTCCTCTCCTCTCCTCTCCCTTCCTGTGCAGCAGTAGAAAGCTGCTGATCGCCCGGGAATAGGAGCTCATCCCTGTGCAATATTTGTTTTTTGTTGCTCATTCGGTGGTTCTGGTGTTTGTAACGGATGAGGCACAGGAAAAGCCAAGGAAGTTAAGGTTTGAGGAAAACAAGGAGTCAGAAAAGGAATGAAAACCCAGAGCTCATTTGCACTGGGCCAGGGGCCACTGCACAGGTTTGTGTGAGCACCTACTTGTAAAAGGAGAGCGYGGTGTGCACCTTTCCCTTCAGAAAGTTTGACTTTTCTGATTTTAGAAATCTCTTACTGATGGGGAGAATAGGGAAGGGGCAAGTTGCTGGTGGTAACCACCAAGCCCCTGTTGTGGGAGTTGTGTACGCTGCTGCTGTGTGAGTTGTGTATGCTAACAGAGTTCCTTAAAATATCTAGACAGAATGACTTAAGCAGTTAAGGACAGGATCTTGATCCTGTTATACAAGCCAAATGGTGAAAACTCGGCCTACATTCAAATTTAGTGGGCTGTCATGGAGGGCAAAATATCAATTGTCACTGAAATAACTTCTGGGAGGCTTCTGGGATTCAGTCTGGTGCTTTCATCTGACGTCACTTTGGGGCTTTCCCTGGTAGGGTCTGAGAARCAGATGACATCCACAGTGGGGAGGATGACGGTGAGACCCTGGGTGGTCGTTGCGCAGGCGCTGACGTGGCAGCCACGCTGCCTAAGTGCAGGCCCGAGTGGTGGAGTCACYGTCCCTGGCAGTGCCCAAGAAAGGTGTCGATGAGGAGCTWAGGGACGTGGTTTAGCAGGCCCGGGCGTGAGGGGCTTATGGTGGGACTCGATGGTCTCAAAGGTCTTTTCCAACCATAACAATTTAACAATTCTATGATTCTATGAAAGCTCCCTGGTGTGGATGAGGGACACATCTGCCTGCACCATTGGAGGAGGAAGAGGTATTTATTGCACAGTGCCATGTTTCACCTCTAGTTACAGCTCCCAGAAAGTAGCAACACATCCCTTCTAAAAGAAAAATCAAAAGTAGCAGGTCACTTTTTGTCCCCTTAGCCTTCTGGAGCACCCTGCCCTCTCATACCCCCCGACACCTGCAATATTTTTTTATTTATTTGTTCATTTATTCATTTATTCATTTATTCATTTATTTAGGCTGCTTGATTTCCCAGGCTTTTCTCTCTAACAAATGATGAAAGCAAAAGGTAGAAGTTTCAGGGTCATTTAACTAGTTACCAAAGTGTTTTTCATTTTCAGTGCAATAAAATTCATTTATTCATTTATTTAGGCTGCTTGATTTCCCAGGCTTTTCTCTCTAACAAATGATGAAAGCAAAAGGTAGAAGTTTCAGGGTCATTTAACTAGTTACCAAAGTGTTTTTCATTTTCAGTGCAATAAAGTCTTTTACTTTAATCCTCTGCTTTCAAAGAGCCAAGAGTAAAGAGATAAATAGATCTCACCCCTGCAAATCTTCCATTTAAGCACTGGGTTTATAAGTCCAGAAAATTCCTAAAAATGCAGGGCGATCCCCAGCGACATCAGGATGCCCTTTTTTCCCCCTCCATGCACACCGTGCCCAATCCCTGGGCTTATAGTAAGTGTTTAGAGCAGGCTGCAAAAGCACCCGTGGGACGAGGCAGGGAATAGTGTGTGGGGTGGAATATCATTTGTTCACAAACAAATAAGAAAGAGAGGAAAAACAAGTCAGCTTTCCCCGCAAGGGACCAGCCAAAGCCTGTKTCAGTTAATGGTACCTCTCAGTCCCAACTGGCCCAGCACTCTCTCCTAAATGCTTTAGGGCTCTGATTTCTGCCCGCGATCTGGCAGCACTGCCTGTGTATCCTTTCTCTGACAGGCATCAGAGGAAGGCTTTGCCTTTCCATCGCTCAGCAAACAGACCATTCTTTGGACCCAGTTTCTTTTTTTTTTTTTTTATGCCTTTTAACCAAGGGCAGCTCACTGGCTAGCCTAGAAGATGCAGGGAACACTACCAGACTTTCTTGACACCAGTTTACTTATTAACAAGACTTAAGAAGATCACGCTTTCCCCGAGAAAGCCATTTTTGCCACTCGTTGTGCCAAACTTTTCTCGGCCAGCAGTCTYCCCTTTCGAGTTGCTCCCAGCAGACTTGTTCTTGGGGTCACAAGATCCTGTCCAAGCTCTGTCAAGCTCTTTCTTCATATGCTCATATATAAGGACACTTACGCATCCCGTTCCTCACATAATACTCAGCTAAAAGTATTTCTCCACAGTATTTTAGGTTTCCCMGGCTAAACTAAACGTGTATTGCCAACCAAACCCAGCTTTGCATGGCAGCCTCTGAGAAGAGTGTTTGAAGTGAGAGTCTGGAAGGTGCTCGGTGTCAGCAGGACTCGGRAGACGAAAGGTCTAAACTCTCTCCTAACGAGCCCATGCACGGAGYGGCCCATGCCACCCGCCAACCTCATTGCTCTCGCTAATGACCAGTGCTGATTAAAAGCTGTTCTTTTTTCCTCCCTACTCTACTATTGCATTTCCAAGGAAGACTCTGTAGTCAATTAGGTCTTGAGTGAGAAGATCACTAGACTGCATAGGTCATTAAAGCATATCTGAAAGCTGGTAAAACGGAGGTAGAGTTGAGCACTTTTAATTACTTTAGGGTCACAGAGTCCCTAGATGTCAAAGTAATCTGCTGGCATCCCCCCAAAAAATCATACATCCAAGAGAGCAAGAGGGCAAGAGAGGCACCATGATTTATCAGATAACAAATGAAATGGGATAATTAGCTTTTCCATTTCTAAGATGAACTATGAAAGAGCATCGTGCACATTCATAAGAGCGTGCAGAAGACACATGAGAGGGGCTACCACTGGAGGGACTACCACACGCCTACTGCTTCGAAGCACGGGAGCACCGTGCTGAGCATTAGCAGCCTCCCAGGCACAAACTTGGGCCACTCAAATGGTCACTTAGATTAGAAAGAACAATACAAAAGAAGAGATTTAAAATTACTTATGTATGTGTATATATTATATATATGKAATAACAGATCAATAATATACTATTGCATATTATGTGCATTTATATATATAAAATGAGTTGCAGATCTGATAAAATACTTGTAACAAATCTAAGAAGTAAGAGACGAGAGTATGAGAGAGATGTTACAGAACAGAGSACTTGAGAGCAGGGTTTCAGTTCCCCCTTCTGACAGACGAGGATGAGAAGGATGAAACTAGATTTTTTAAATTATTTTTTAATTAAGCTACGGGAAGTACCTTGAAACGTGTAACTTCACATTAATGATATTAAGATCTTAAGGTAGGGGGTATTTCTTACGTTTTCAGCCTACCCATTTCACCCACTATGTTAGAAGCAGTTTCAAAAGTCATCTTCATAAGGCCCTTGAAACTGCAGTGTTTCCTCCTCTCTGTTGGCTCAGCTGCGACTTTTAGCAAGGTGATCGTGGTCAGTAATATTGATRTAATTCTGGAACAAAAATAAGATGGAGCCTGGAAGGGAAGAGTCAAAATCCTGTCAGCCCATTAAATTGGAGTGGGGGCATTTTTAGCAGATGGAAAAAGGACAGAAGAATAGGTAAAAAGAAACCTTTTTCAAGCTTCTAAAAAGAAGCAATGCACATTTTGGAAAGCAACCCCAAATTTAGAAGTGGTTTGCCATTAAAGCACACCATCAAATCCCAGTATTTGCCAGTGTGCACCATGAGATGAGGGTGCTGCGCTCCAGTAGTTTAGAAGACAGGGTTTTTYTGGAAAGCAGCATCACTTTGTTTTTCCCATAAGCTACACGTACAAGCTCACAAGCTCCCTTGCAAGTCAGTTATAAGCCCAGGGTGGCTCTGGAGACACCCTCCAGACGTGCACAGGCACTAACAAAATGATGCAATTCTTACATTTTTGCTCTATGTCATCTTCCTTCCCAAGGGCCTGATCCCCATGGGGTGATTCCACTGTCCTGAGGTGGAATAAAAAGCTTCAAAATGAGATAAAGAAAATATCCAAGATGATTTAAGACCAAAAAAAGAAAACAAAAAATAAATTTATAGTCACCGAGGTCACCAGTCGATGTCGTCGTTCATGACTCTCTTCATTTTAGAATGGAAACCACCTTCCAGCTCTCCCAGCCTTTCCGTGGCCCTTTGCAATGGCACAGAGCCCACGCAGCAGCAGATCCATGAGCACTTCCGGAGACACAGGAACGAGGAGCGGGAGGGAGAGGGGAGCCCTTGTGGGCGCYGAGCCCCGTCCTGCCGGGCAGCTCCCCGAGCCGCGGGCACGGCCGCACGGGCTCCCGTGTCCTCCAAGAGGCCACGTCAACACGAGACTCCCTGACTGCTCAGCTGCCGCCCGCGTGTCCGCACTGTGAGCACTCTGGGCGAGCGTCGCCGGCCGGCACCGGTCACGGACTGGGATTTCCCGTGGGGGCTGCAGCTGAGGRAAGGGGAATGTTTTGCCCATCCTGGTTGTATTTTATATATAGGCCACTCAAGCGTGTCTATCAAAGGGAAGAGCATGGGAGGAGGAGGAAAGGGAMGAGCCTCTTGCTTTATTCTAATTTGTCCTGGTTTTGTGCATCTCTCAGACAAGGACAAYTTGCTATTTTTAGGTGGCTTTTGTAGAATCTTGTACAATTTCCTCAGTCACCTAGTTAGCACCTTTCAAGATCTTTGTCACCCCTTCTGCTTTCTATGTCTGTCAGGGGACTTCTAAAGCACCTGAGGAGATTGTTGCTATCAAATCAGCACAAGAATTGGTCTGCCCCTCTAGCTGTACCTCCAAGATACTGGAGCAAGCTGTGGGCATGATCTGTGAGGTTCCCCTTCACACACCAACCTTTAGAGCGTTTTAATTAACCACTCACACACGTCCACTTAAAGTACAAATTCACTCTAGATGAATGATAGAGAGAGGAGCTGAGCAGTAGCCAGAGGGAAATGAGACTGTCCGGCTTGGTGCCCAGCCAAGCTTTGCTAGTGCTGACGGAAAGGGCCCTCCCAGGCCTCGGAGAGACCTGCTCCATACTAGGGAACAAGGTGGGTGCAGGAGGGACTGGTTGGGCACAGCCCAAGAAATAGCAGCATCCAGATCCCTGTAAATACGCTGATTATCTTGGCTGCAGTAAATAAATACATCAGTCTCCGAGGGGCGGGAGGATGATTTCTAGGTGCTTGTCCAGCTCCAGAGCACTTGGCCCCAGTGCCGGGCAGGGTGTCGGTCTCGCGTGGGCCCTGCTCATCCGCAGGGACTTGCTGCAGGCTCCCGTGCCAGCAGGGCTCTAGGAGAGAGGGGAAGGAGCAAGGAATCCGGCTGCAGGGAATACCGTGGAATGTCGGTGGGAACAYGGCAGCCCTGCGCTGCATGTCTGGGCTGCCGTGGAAGTGCAGCCTYGGCTGCTTCGGTTCATACGCATTTGGCTTGCGAAGCATTCGGGAAATTCACCCGGCACCCCGAAATCTCATCTCCCCCTCAGAGGAAGACACGGCCTGTCGTGGTCAGCACGGCTGCACTGGCTCCTTCATCAGCAGTTTTAAGGGCCTGAATTAGGCCAACAGAGTTTTAAAATAAAAGAAAAATAAAGAAAAATCCTGAAATGTTTTAAGAACTATTCAGTTCTGGAGAATATATCGGTGACCTCTGAAAACGGGGCTTGGGTTCTTGGGGTATGTTTGCTTTCACCAACAAGGGCATCTCTTCTTTGGTAGTAGCAATTTAACTAAGCTCYGTTCAAATACTGAGCACAGAACTTGGCCGCCTGACCTAGGGGAAGGGATGAAGGAGGATCCCGGGGTGGGCGTGTGGGACGGGATCCAGCCCCGGAGCTCCGGGATGAACACGGCCTTTCTGCAGTGCCCAATCCCGCTGTTCCAAAGTGGAGTTACAGCTAAAACCACGTCCGTCTCTTCAGCTGGAGTCACCCCTGCTGCCTATTGCTTCTCCCTGCCCTTCTCCTTCATTTTGTCCTTCCTCTATGTCCGGCCCTGTCACAGCTCCCGTGACCCGGCAGCTTCCCTGGCTTCCCCTTCTGCATTCCAGCCACTAAAATCAGTGTGACATCCCATCCCTATGYTAAAATGCCAGCTTGCAAACCCATCGAAGGGGAAGCAAGAAGGAAGTTTTCACCACGGTTGCCACAGAGTACGTGGCACCTCTGCTGGGCTGCAGAAAGGCCTCCTGAGATCTCGGATGCGTTTCCACGGGTGGAAATACCGCTCCTTGAGGCCTCTCCTTATGCTGTGCATTTTCTAACTCTTCTGCTAGAAAAAGGGTCAAAAAGAATATTCAAAGGGCTGTTGTTCGTCACAGGAGCGATCATCACGTGGTAACACCCACCATAGAGGAAATGGGTACTAGGCTGAAGCACTTTCTCCCAACACCTCCGTTCAAACTGTCTTCTCAGTCTCTTGCCCGGCTCCCCGGGGTCTGCTCTCCGGACCGGGTGGCTGCCGATGAAAACGGTCCCGCGCGCGGGCAGGCGGCACACGGAGCCGCCGCCGCCTCACAGGCCGAGCAACGGCCGCCCCTGCAGCACCCGCTGCACAGGACCCGTTTCGGGAACTCCCCAGGGGGTGAAGCGCCCGCGCTGAGTTGTACTGATAGTATCACTGCGGTTAATGCATAGGAAGCACTTCCCGTTATTTTCTTCTTTCTGTGGTGATGGATGCGGTCAGGTAATTAGCAGCGGGACACCTTGATGGCAAGGGCGTGCCTCTAGCCGCGCTCAGCAGTGTCCGCACTAGCCCTGCAAACAGATGCGCCAGTAAAGCAGCTAGACCCGACACGAGAGGCGAGGACGCGTGCAGGTGCCCCACGGCTCCCCAATCCCTGCCCCGGAGGAATTGCGCCCTGCAGCAGGCAGCAGATTGCACCTGCGGATGCTGCGTGGGATTTACTGCCTCTTCTATCCCTTAGCTTAGAGGATTCCACTGGATAACTGGAACTTGCTCACATTCCCGAAGGAATCCACCCTGTTTTCCCAACCTTGCTCCTCCTGGTGAGATTCTGCAGGAGCAGAGACTTTCCTTCAGTGGATTTGGTGTCTGTACAGTAATGACTGCAAGTTACTGCGGAGCCAGGGGAGCTGGAGGCAAAAGCAGCAGGCGATAYCAGTCCCTTTCCCTGCGGAATGAGAACTCACTGTGCGGGATCAGGGTTGGAAATGCCCAGCTGGCTCCTGACCTCGGGCCAGCCCAGGTGAGCCCAGGCAAAGGCCCATGCTCCGGAGGCGAGCGGATTTTTCCTGGCGCCAAGACCGGGCTTAGGGAGCGCAGGAGCTGCCTGCAAGCGGGGCAGATCCGGCAGCCGCATCCCGCRGCTCCGCTTGCAGGTAGCGCCGGGCGCTCCCGGGGAGCTGCGGGAAGAGAAACAGCACCCAGAAAAGGACACCTAGTAAAACAAATGTATTTTATTGGAAAAAAAATTCACTTATACACCATGAAAATACTTAGTTGTGCATTATTTCCATAAGAAGAGGTTAAGACTTTCACAGGAAAACCACAGTGAGTATCACAGCATCACGAGAGGAGCTTCTGGCGGCACCTGCGCCGGTCTCTCTCACGGAGCAGGAGAGCAGGATTAACTGTGCTTGGACAAAACCCTAAATATTGCCCTCCTCCAGGTGCTACCCCTGGTCCAGACCTGTCACCTCCAATGGGTGTCACCCCCAATGGGGGCCACTACCTAATTACTTCCGAATTAGAGACAAATGCCCAAATTTCTCTCCTTATTTATATCTTAGGTAAGCTAGTGGCTAKGCCTCCCATTTTTAACATTCCTGTTTCCTATTTCCCAGTTCAGTCAGCTCAAAACACACTGAAATCACACATATGGTGCTACACTCCATTTTCTGGTAAGGAAACAATACTAAAAGGGTAATGGCCTTAACTAGCAGCAAATTACAAGAGCAGGGATGCTAAATTCTTGACATCTCATCTCTGACAACAGAGATGCTTGGTTCGCACAGGCTCCTATTTGGCAGGGGAACACGTGAGCTTTACTGGGTACGGATCACAGGCCACGGGTACCACTCTAAAAGCGATGCCTCTTGGCAAGGCATCTGCTGGGAACCCCTCCTGAACCTGACGTCAGGTGCCTGCTTTAGGGCTCTGTGACCTGCCACCTGCTCCGCCTGGGCCAGGCGCAGCGGCAGCGAGGCCCTCGGGGGCCCTCGCACCGCGTCCCCGCAGAGCCAGGCTCTTGGGGCGCAGCGGGCGGGCCGCGCTCCTGCTGCGGGGTCTCTGGCTCCTCTTCCAAGCGCCTGGCACTTGGCTGAGGGGCGCTCCTCTTCTCCAGCGCTCCCGGGGCAGCCTGGCCATTGGGCTGCGCTTGCCCAGCCACGCGCTGCCAGGGGAAGGGGCAGTCGCCCTTCTGCCCAGCTGCAGCTGCTTCCAACACGAGGAAGAGCAAGGGAGCTAAGGGAGCTGAGAACCACAGGGCTTTTCATGTTTCCAGTAAGTTCTCCATTGGTTTAGCTCCTTCACTTCACTCCTAATGGGGCCAGGCAAGTCCCAGTGCCACAAGCGATGGGGATGAATGTTAGGGTGCAGACCTACAGCACAGCAGAGCTGGACAAGCGACATCCACCACTGCATCCTGTAATTCCACACTTTCCTTTCCCAAAAGCAAAAGCTGAGCYCTTCTGGTCTGACTCATTCACTTGCAGAGTCGCTTCCTCTCCGCAACATACCAAAAAATCACATGTCTAAGGTCGGCTCCTARAAGAGGGAGGGGGTGAAGGAGAGAGAATAACCCCCCGCCTTGTGCCGTGGCTGGAGACGCACCGCCCCGCTGCAGCGCGCACKTTAAGGCGCATACGTTAAAATAAACAAGCTGTGCTAAACCACAGCTCCACTACTGCGTTTAAAAATGGGCAGCGCAGCAAAGGGGCACGCTCGGCGCGGATCATCACTCCCGTCACTCCCGGATTCACGGGGCTGGCACCGGGAGAGGCCGGCRGCACCGCTGCCTCCCCGCTCGCCTCTCGCCAGCGACACACGGCTGATCTTTCTCCTTAGATCCTTCACATTATTACAGCTGACAGAAAGGAAAAAAAATCTTCACTTTCTCCCATTTTTTCTGCTTCTCTGTGTATTGCACATTGACTCAGCACGAGCCATGAAGTTAGCTCGGTCTACTTTATACATAAACAGGTAAAAACTAGTGCTGTTCTGTTCTCTCGGCTTGCTTATCCACATGTTGCTAYTAAGCAGCTGTAGGATGCTCTGCACCTAACCAAGCAAACACACAGAGAAACCTGTGACATTTTTAGCTTGCCCATAGAAGTTATCTTATTCTAATGCAAAAATCCAAGTTTTAGGTTTATTCACAACTTACCTTATTTTACAACGGATAAAGTAGCAATATTTAGGGTTTTCTTTTAAAGAGTATTCTCTACCATCCTACTGCCTCTCTCCACAACCAAGTGTATAAGCCTTGCTGCAGAAAGAATACAGCGTGTAACYGCCAGCCAGAAAATACACAAACACTACAACGGCCTACAATTTCATTAGAAATTAAATAATTTGCTATTACWCAGAACTTCGTTGTTTTTTCTGGCATAAAATTCACTGAATTACTATACGTGTCTCAAGGACTATTATTAAGATATGTAAACATTTAACAGGTCCACCTAGTCAGTACAAAGCACCACACAAACTTTAAGTACATAGAAAGTTTGCTCATAAATATTTCTTTGTTTAAACAGTTCAGCACTAAAAAAATATTACTTATAAAGGCATCTTTTATTAAGTTATTTTCCTCTGTCCCGGGCTGGTGGGGTTTCTTTGTACCATCCCTACTATATTACAGCCACCTCACGCTCTTCCCATTTTATTTCTCGGGAAGAAGAGGCTATGTGTGGCTGGGACCCAAAGCTCCAGCGCAGTCTATAAAAATATAATTCTCTAGGACCTGCCGCCCGCTCTCGGCAGGCCTCCACAGCCAGCCCCAAATTCCGCCTCCCACCCCACCACGTTGCAAATAAAGCTTCAACACACACACACACACACACACACAGAGTACAAAGAGTACAGTCTTCTACACACGAAGTTTCCTAAACAGCAAAGCTACCACGTGGGCACCGGGGAAGGGCTACAGGGGGTCTCAGAGGTGACACACGGCACGGCCTTCTCCTATTGCTGCTTCTCCCTCTCAATTCTGTGCGGCCTTATCCGCTACTCCGCCAACTGTTCCGTATTTAGCAGTCAGCCGCATCGCGGCGGCCCTGAGCCAGGAACGCAGGCTCATTTAAGAGCAGTCTTAGTTAAGACACCTCCTTTGCCTTGAGAGCCGTTGCTGCCGGAGCAGGCMGCGGCCCGCGGCCTTGGCGCTGGCGCCTGGCACCCGTTTCCTGATAGAGCAGAGAGGGGCTCTCCCAAAGCCAACGTCCGACTGTTTGCTCCCTGCCTGGAGCCTGTCCTGACTCCACACGAGCTACGAAGGACCAGCTCAAGAGCAGGGCCGTTGGATTCTGCGTTCAAAGCCCTTCTCTGCCAGCTTAGGTCAGGCTTCTGATCTGAACCACGTGGATCTTAAGTTACCCGAAATCTGCTCCTGGAGGAAGGTATGAATTCATGGGTTTACTTATTTATTCAGAGCAGAGGAGAGGGTTGCAGGGCTGTGACCAAGTGTTTCAAAGCTTAGTTTCCGTGGTTGTCACACTGCCTAAAACTGACACRTTTAGAATGCTACTGGGCTACAAAACTGTTCAGCAGTCAAGTCTCAATGATGAGAAATAAACACTTTTTAAAAACCTCAGATGTTTTCTGGACTATCTAATCCTGTGATTTTCTTAGGAGTTGAATGACTGACTAATCAATGAACCCATGAGGCTACAACAGGATCTAAAGGAATCAACTGGTTTTTAATTTACGAAGAAATATTTTGTCTTCAAAGTGACCTACCTTCTACCAAAGTGCCTCCCTTCTACCTCGGATTCTGATGGCATTATTTAAACGTGCAAGACCTTCCACTTCACAGATACTTTCCTTTGGTATAACTACAAACGGAACCTCTCCGGGGGCCCAACCATCTCACGGAGCATTTTTGGCAGCTGCCAGAGCTGTCGTTAAACGGAATACGTGCTCTGGTCCTGCTGCAAACCCAGCCGTACATGCCGGCCGCGGCGCAGCAGCAGAGGCGCTCGCTCGCCCGCGCGGGAGCAGCTCCCTCCTGCTGCAGTCCCGAATGCCCCAGGCTGGGCAAGGAGGTGGAATCACCCTGGGAGGGATTCCCCAACTGACTGCTGCAAACGGATCAGACCTGCGAACGGAGCGGGGTTCTTGCTGCAAGCCTCTCCGCTCCCCTTTTCTGCAGGAGTAAACTGGAAAGCACAGGGAGGTCCTACACATGCAAGCACAGCAGCAGTGGTGCAAAACGCCTGCAGTCGTCCTCACGTGAAACTTCTTCTTCAAAAAGAAATGAAATCAGAAGACAAAGATGTTATTCTCTTCCACACACCTACTGCATTACACAGGGATGACTACAGCGTATAGATGCAAGTTCTTCTATTAACTACCCRTCTTCTATGCTAGGATACAACTAAGAAAATCTTTAATTACATCCACTTTACTCAGCAACATTATTAAACTGTTCTGGTTTTGTTTAATTCTGACATGGTTAACATATTCAAAAATAGTATCTAACAATTCCTGTGTGCACAGTATATTACATTTAGATACTTTTATTACAATCTTCCTTGCCACACATTTTAAAATAAAATAGATAAAACAATCACCATAACAGACTCAGACAACAAATTAACACCATCTAATCAAGATACACATAAGATACTCAACAAGGCAGTATAAGGAGCTAGAAACCTTGGTCCTCCAGTTTTTATATATAGCATGTTGATTACAGATTTCTTTCATTTACCATATAAATGGCCAAACAAACATTTAAGTTGACAATTTTCCTGCAGATTTCTAAAACGTTTACGCCATGAAGTGTGAACAGCACTGACTGCAGGACAGTGTCTATGAACGTGGCTCCCATGGAGAAGAATGGGAGCATCAAGCACGTAATGACTCTACTTAGGCCCTGAACTGAGTCCATCGTTTTTACATGAACTTTGGTCCGTCTGCCAGAGCAGCTCCATGGATGAGGGCGCCTGCAGTAACCAAAATGACCACTACACTGGGAAGCTCCTTCCAGGAGAAGGGATTCAACACAAATAACTCCTAGTAAGTGCACAAATAACTCCTAGAAAGCGTCGTGGACAAGTCGAGTACGTGCAGACATGAGCAGCAAAGGTAGCGGTCCCTAAACACGGGACTCTCGAGCCTAGTAGGTTACAGAAACATTTGGGGCTGTGAGGAAGGGTTTTAGTTCTGGACACAACTTTCTGTGCTCAAGTGCTCATCCTTTTGCAGTCGATGGGGACCTCAGTTGGTTTAGACCAACTGCAAGAAGGTCACACTKTGCTGCTGCATCTCCTCCACCCCCTTAAACAACAGGCAGCTGCCAAACCTGAAACTCCCTCCTTCAGCTGCACAGAAACAGAGCAGTAACTTGGAGTCTTTACAGCTGCTACCTGCAGCAGGGGAGGAGGGAATAAAGCAGCTCTGGATACGACTGTGTGAGGACTATGAATTTTGTTCTGCAAACATTACGAAAAAGTGCTGTGTACCTYTGAATCACTAAAAATATATCCAGATATTATGTTGGAATACTGTGACATTAAAAAATACCTATCCTAGCATGTTGTGCCGACAAAAAGTTAGCTACAGCTTCTGTTTTGATGGTTGTTCTTCCAGGTAGGAGATGTTAAGCCCAAATCTTCAGTGAATGCACAAACTTGACCTAAYCGAGATCGGCTCAGTGGGAGTTTAAAACAAATACCATATGAGCAGCTCTCAGGGACGTGGGCAAAAGACTGACAGCCACCTGCTACACAGAATACAGCTAGAGCAAAAATACAAACTTTTGCAAATTCTGCTTTTTTGTGTGTTTGTTGGAAGCTCCTGAAGCTCACTCTTTGTGCTTGTATCCATCCCTTACAGTGTAGGGCTCTGTCACAGATTCCAAGGGAGGTGGGAAGTATCGGAGTGATTCCTCCTTCTCTGAAACCATGGGAAGACATCACACCTGACAAAGCTGCTCTGGCAAACATTCCAAACATGGCAATATCCAAGACCGACTATGCCTTACAAATACAACCTTGGTAACAAGGGGACTTGAAGCCTCTGGAGCCAAATCTTCCTAATTTCAGAGAACACTCCAGGAGCCACACGGCYGAGCTCTGTGCTACCCTGGGGAAGGGGCTCAGGAAAGTCAATGTCCTTTCCTGCCGTGAACCACTCCGAGGGCTCACGTACCCCTTAGTAACCTGAGGGGCAGGGTAGAGGGCTCAGAATTTGGCCACCTAAGATTGGGGTAGGTGACCCAGAGGAGGCAAAGAAACGGACATGCCTGGGCTGGGGAATGGAGCTTCCTGCTGCTGAGGCAATCGCTGAACCGTGCCCCGCACAGCCTAGGAAGTGCAGTGTGCTGATCCCTCCTCCCCCACGGGCGCTGGGGACGGTGCATTCCCGTGTGAAATGGTCCACGTGATGAAAAATAAACAAACTCACGGTTGGAATATGGTGTGCAGCACTTTTGTAATCATGCTACAAATAGTTTAAATGCTCAACTGTTGAGATGCATCTCCAGCTGCAGTATTTAAATATTTTTGCTGAAAGCAACTGTCTCTAAAAAGGCAACTGTTCTCCCTGTGCAAATGTCAGGGCAAGAAGAAGCTATCTAAAAATATATGGCAATTTATTAAAACAGCTATTTTTTTTAGCTATCTTGAAGTTGCGTCTCAGGAAGATTAAAAAAGTCTGCATCAAATTAAAAACGCAACGCTGTGGGAAAATAAACATTTGTGCTTCACAGAATCACAGAACATTTAGATTTAGGGGACTCTGGTGATCATCTAGTCCACTCCCCCTGCTCAAGCAGGGACACCTAGAGCACATTGCCCAGGATTGTGTCCTGACAGCTTCTGAGTATCTCCAGGGATGGAGACTCCACAACCTTTCGGGAAAACCTTTTGCAGGGTTTAATCACCCCTACGATGTTCTTTTTTTTTTTTTTTCCCTTATATTTCACTTTGTAACCATTGCCTCTTGCCCTTTCATAAGGCACCACCAAACAAGGCTCGCTCCATCTTGGTTACTTGCTCTCATCAGATATTCATACACATTGATCAGATCTTTTGTACACTGGACATCAGCTCATCTTTCCTGCTGATTGCTAATCTCTGCTCACATCACCACAATTATTGCTAGAAAGTTATTTTATGGCAGTGGTTACTATAAACTGTGGCAACAGAGTCATGTTTTCTAGGTAATATTTTTTCTTAAAATCTCAAGTCAAAATAGTATTTTTCTCATTTTAATGCCGAACAACATTCTATTGCAAGAGGTAAATACCCTTATTAGTTACTAAGAATGAAGGCTGAAAGTTTGTCTATTAACTGCAAAATGTGTTCACCTCTTAAATGTCACTTGTTTTAGAGATATTGAAAATCAGGGTTTCAGATGGGTATTAAGAAATTTGCTCTATAAAAAGACTGCCCAGACAAAAAAAAAAAAAAATTAACCGTCAGGATAAACTGCTCTTCTAATATGTGAAATTTTTACAGAAACTCCACAGAAATGATGGGGTGAGTGAAGACTACTGTGGCACCTCCAGTTCCTCTGGGGACTYCAACTGTGCAAGTGGCACTGCCTCTCATGTAGGCATGCAAGATGCGGAATGTGCAGGACAGGTATCCGGGAGACACCCAAGAGCAAGCTTCCTGACCATACTCAGGTAATCAGGAAAAACACTGCCAGAGAAAAATACAGCTCAGCAGCTCATTTTGGGCTTAACACCACATTAGACCTCATTTTGGGAGAAGCAAGAATTTCTGCAGGTCAGTCCCACACTGAGGTCAACGGGAAGAGGCCAAACTAGTATCTACCACCTACTGGTATTAGGCTTGGCCGCGATACACAACACCCTGAAATCAGTAATCTCATCTTAAAGCCTTAAGAGGCAGAATTTGGACATGAACATTTGTTCAAAGATCAATAATAATGCACTTCTGCAAACTCCAGTCAGCGTGGGTTGTAGAGAATTACGTGATGGACAAACCAGTTTTGCCTGGTTCATGGCATTTGGCAAATGCAGACAACTTAGTCGGCCACACACACTAGTTTCACCACGGGTGGCTCCACTGAGGAGCCCTGCAAGGGCACTCACTCCTGCTAAGTGGAAGTGCCCCAACCAGCCTGGAAACGCAGCCACCCATGGAGAGCACGCTAGGRAGTCAGCTTCAGAGCAGGAGCTGCTTTATCTTTTGTCCTTAAAGAACATTTGTCTTCATTTTAAAACTAAACAAAGAACCAAACCTGGCCTCAGAGGTAGGACTACAATCTTTTATCTTATTAATGAAGAAGCTTCTGGAGCAGATTTTCAGGAGAAAGTGATGTGGGTACCTGTGGACATTAGAAATACGCAGCAAGTACCTGTGAGAACTAAAACTATSTAACTGTTCACAAACAAGATACAGGAGCAGTTATGGACAACATGAATGACACCTCAAGGTCACTTCAGAGTACTTAAATGCTAAGCATCTCAAAAGTACTCCTTACACACAACCAGAACTTTGTGTGTAGCTTTAACCCTGCTTAGTTTCATAGTGCCTGAGACACTGAATACCAGCGTAAGTAACCAGATATCTCCAGGAAACAGGAGCACACAGCCAGCTCCATTGGCACTAGATGCCATCTTGAAATATATTCTCCAGTCAGTCAAACATTCCACTAGCAAATTCACATCTAAAGTCTTTGGCAAGGCAGGAACATTGTTTTTTCTTGCCCAGGGTTATACACAGACTAAGTGAATTTGACAGCCATTTTGATACCTGGGAATATGATTTAATGCACACCAATTCTGTTTCGTTTTTAAAACTGAACAAGGCCAGCACATATATTTGAGAGTGATATCTGCTTATGCTGGGCACTAATTCATGAAAATCAGGTTTTTGTCACAGATCTAAGGCAAATATTACAATTTACAGGAAAGAAATGAGGACCTCAATACATTGTGCGTTATTGGAGACATACAGCCTTTATAACACAGCAGCTTTCACTATGATGTCTGGGTTTTCTATGTCCTTTTTGCTTTGGACCATTCTCAATTCCAGCTGGGCTGAGCTTGGTTTGTTTCCTCCAGCTTGTGCTAAAAAGATGACATTAAAACATTAGTAAAAAGAGAAGTATGAAAACAAGAAAGTTACACTGTTCTGTTATCTCACTATGTTTTTTTTTTTTTCATTTCCCCACCTGCCTCACTCCTGCACAAAGCTGTAAGAKGGAAGACAGATCAGCACTGTAATTGCCCATCACCCCTGCCTAGCACCTCTCTCCAAAAAATAAGCTCTGCTGTCAGTTAGAAAGTGACAGAGAGCTCCAAGAGTTCCCTTCTGTGTCTCCTTGGGAGTTGAAAGAGCTTGGCAAATCAAAGAGAGGAGAGGATGAACGTGCCCCCTCCGTTCCCACAGCCTACACAGCAAACACATCTCTGCTTGTTATTACTTAATAAACCCCTCTGGAGTCTAAACACATACACTAAAAGCAAGCATGTTATACTGCAAATGGAGGCTTTCTTGTAGTCACACTTAGCATTTCCATACATTCTTCCACCACAGCTTTGAACAGAAGTCTCACCATCACTGCGGKCTAAATATAAGCTGAACAGTGACATCTTCTGTCTGATGTTGTCAAGAACAGGACTGGAGGACACAGTAAGGATCTACTACCTAGCTTGCACTCTTTGAATTCTCTAAATTCCCTTGGAATTGCCTGCCTCCATGGTRAGGAGGACCTTTAATCAGGAAACAGAAAGCTCTCCAACCACTGCAAATGGAGACAGGAAACTCGGGAATAAGGTTTAAAGGAGTTACCTTTTGCACTCCTAATGGTCCTTTGCAGAACATGCTGCATGGCTGACACAGTCTTTTCACACGCCACCTGTGCATTAACAGAACATACTTAGATTTTAGTAACACATGAGCAAGCTAGTTTAGCAGCAGTGCTTTTAAAAAATTAAGTGGCCAGCATGACTGAACAGAAAAGCAAAGAGAGATAATTAGTTATTCTCTTCAAGGCAATAAAGCCAAACTTAACGGGGTTTGGGAAAGAAAAAGTTTTAAAATCTCTTAATTCTAAGTACATTCAATCCTTCACTGAAGAGGAAGATAAGAATGTCTGATTCAGCAAAACTACAAAGTACAAATATCCCCTATATTTACAGTGTATTATATAGTGCATATATATACACAATGCAGGATATTATAGACAAAAAGATTACACAAAGTAAACTCCTGTTCACCTTATGCAGCTTTAGAAGCTTATGCAATCTAAAATGTTGTGGCAAGAAGGACTTTTTTTTTTCTTCCTTATGGGGTGGAGAGGGAGAGGGGGAAAGAGAGTCTTAAGTAATGTCACAGACTAAACAAAAATGAAACATAGTCCATATTTGCAGAGAGACAAATAGCCTCTTCCACACCTTCAGGTTGTTTGGATGCTTGTGTGTCCATGCCAAAAGCATAGCTGCAAACAAGTCTCCTGTTCCAACAAAGACAGCATCCACTTTCGGAGACTCCACTCGAATTCTCTGTGTCACCTTGGTGCCATCTGCTTTAGCTACAACATAGACAGACAGTTAAGTAACAGATCCAGCAATTCATACAATAATATTTACCAACGTTTAAAAAGTGATCACCACATTCACAATGCTATATTGTTTGAAACTTAAAGATCCTAAGGAAGCCTGTTAAGTTTGTTCCAGTTTGCCAARCTGGGGTAGTCTTCCCAACTTCATACTGGGCACTAAGAGGGAGGAGGCAACTGGCACTTTCCTTCTCAGAGAGGACTGAGATACAGCCCACCTTTTTTCATCTCTACATCAGTGGCTGCTGAATCCTAGATGGGGCATCGCAAATCGGAACCTGGAATATGTCTTGGTTGTGTGGAGACACAAGAGCAGCTGTGGACATCAACAGAGAATATCCAATCCATGTGCAATCAGACTTGTTCCAGACCCAACACATACTAAGCGCTAAAAAGGTTCTTAGTAGAGTCTGCATTAAACACACACTTCTCTCAACAGTCTAGAACATGATTCCATGTATTTATATCACATTGGTAATACAAATGTTTATATATACACCACACAGGTGAAAAAGAAACTCAGTTTACCATCCCACCCAAATATGTCCTTTTCATATGAAAACAAACTTTGATAGCCCAAACACACATCAATCTAGGCCACACCTTGAATCCTGGGTTCAGTTTTGGCCCTCTCACTACAAGAAAGACATTGAGGTGCTGGTGTGTGCCAAAGGAGGGCAACAAGGCTGGTGGAGGGGCAGAGAGCACAAGGAGCAAATGAGGGAGCTGAGGTTGTTTAATCTGGAGGAAGCTCCAGGGAGACCTTATCACTCTCTACAACTACCTGGAAAGGAGGTTCTAGTGAGGCTCTAGTTGGTCTCTTCTCCACAGTAGCTACCTACAGGACAGGAGGAAGTGGCCTCAAGTTCCACCAGGCTAGGTTCAGGTTGGATATTAGGAAATATTTCTATAGGGAAAGAGTGGGGAAGCACTGGAACAGGCTGTCCAGAGAGCAGTGGAGTCACTGTCCCTGGCAGTGCTCAAGAAATGTGAGGATGAGGCGTTTAGGGATGTGGTTTAGCAGCCATGGTGGGGATGGGTTTAYGGTTGGGACTTGATTATCTTGAAGGTCTTTTACAAACAGTGATTCTAGGATTATATGATCTTGGTGGCAATACAGAAAGGAATATAAGGAATAAGGTCAAGTTATAAATTAACACAGTAGGAACAATCCAAGACTTAATCTTATTATCATCATTATTAATCTTGTTATTATCATATTAATTATCSAAGACAGGATAATTTTTCATAAGAGCATCCAAGCCTATAGAGTACTACAATTTCCTGTGTCGTCCAGCAAGAGCTTGCCAGGGCCTTCTACAGGGGCCTTGCCTGCCCTCACTAGCCTCACGTGGGACGTGCCCAGAGGCTGCACGGAAGCTCAGGCCCAGGTGTCCTTACCTGAACTATGCTGTGGGCAAAGCTGTGCCCAGCCCTGCGCTGCTGACTCGGTGCCTGCATTTCCCAGCCCGACCTCCTCCTGCCTGGTTTGTTGCCACCGTGTTTGGTGATCAGTGGACTGTGAGGGGGACCCGTGTGTCATCACCTTCCCTTCTCTGCTGCCCCTGTTCAGAGCTACAGACCTGGCTCCTGTCAGTGAGGGCAGTCCTCTGCTGTGGTCTCCCTCAACGTCTAGCTCCCCTTTCCTCACGCAACAGCCCTGCTCTTCACGCTCCCTGACAGTACTGCAGAACTGCACTGAGATGGGCTGCCTCCATGCACTGCAGGTAGGTCTGATGAAGCCACTGCTTCCTGAGGTAACTGAAAGCACAAACAGGGTTAAAAAAAGGACATCTCAATGATGGAGTTAATGACTTACTTCTCCTGTGGCTTCCCAGTGCAATTAGGTAGTCGTTTCCTAAAGGACCCTGTAGATCTGAGCTTGTGATCACCACAGTCTCTGGTCCCATGGCATGCAGCATATCCATTACCTTGCCATGTGCAAAACAACAGGAATCAGTGATTGCAAGATGTCTTACTGAAGCCTTAAATCACTCATACTATTGAGGATTTTTGACAGAAATCTGAGGCTTTTTGCAAAGAAAAAGAAACAATTCATCCTCAAAAACACCCACTYGAATTAGTGGTAATTCATTTGAAATATAAGAAAAAAACAATAGTGTTTAATATCTATCTATAGATAAAGATATTTAAATCTGCCACTATCTCCATTTGCATCATCTTTGGATGCTTCTTTGAAATGTAGACTTCAACTTCAGCTGTGATTAGAATATTTATCTGTACCACTTTTTTCAGAAAATTTTAGCAAGAGAAGTAGAAAACAAATACACAGAGACATGCATCTGACTGGTATCTTGAAACAACAGCTAGAAAGACAATAAATAGAGATCACAAAGTCTTACATGATCACTTAAAACAAAATTGGTAAAAACAATGAGTTTAAAGGGCTCCAATCAGAGGCATGAGGGTGTCTGTCTCAATCCTTCCTTCTCATTCTGTTCAAAACCCAATTTTTATCTGTAAATTACACACAGGTTTATTTCCTCTGTGCATGTTCCTCACCTGAAACACTAATACTCAGCTTCTAGCATCACATCTGGTTGCTACAAAAGTGCTTTTGAACTCACAGTAGAAAGACTGACTTTAATAACAACAGGTTTAGCATAAAACACAGATAAAATATTAATTCTCCCAGAAAAGCTTAATTAAAAATCCTCTTAGCCTAGCTATGACTCACGGGCAGCTAAATGATAAGGATCTACTTCTGGCACTTTTAATTCTTTCTTGCATTTATTTCTTGTTTAAGCCTCGAAGTTTCTTCAGCAGTGAGACCTCTTTGCACAGATGCAGGTTAGATTTTCAAAGCAAGTCCACCTGCAGATGCTTACATAATCTCTCTGTGAAGAAACAGGGAGCTCAGTTACAGCTCTTGCTGTCAATTCACCAGGGATCACTGCAATTTCTAGCTGCAGCATTCAGCCCCTTTTACATTAATATTAGGTCATATTTAATTTTATRTTAGACAACTAGACTGTCATCTTTAGTCTTGCTCAGGCAATGAATCAAAACGTACCAGCATGTAAATCAACACCCACATTTCTAACCGTTCTGAAGGGGACAAGTTTCCCGCATGGATTATTATTCAGAATGACAAACCAATCTAAGACATGCAGCTAGAGACAGATATAGCAACTATTTACAAAATGCTTCTCTTCCTAAATAAGATTCCATTTGTTTGAGAGAGATTTTTAAAAACCCATCAGGGATAAGAGCCTGCATGCACGAGTCACGCAGACTGGCAGATAACTGACTTGTCAAATTGTTTAACACATCCAAGTCATGTTTGCAGCTGGGATGCACAAATCTACAACTAGTGGCTTCTCAGCTATCAGTGGAAGGACTGTTGTGATGGGGCTTGTGGTTCTACTGGTATGGAGGGGAAGAGCAGAACTGACAACGGCAGAACTGAGCAGCTAGCAGCAGGAGGTACAGCGTGCCTCTCCCTTGCTCCACCACACTGTGGGAACATAAAATTGGAGGAAGGGAGGAAAAAATAAAATAGAGACTTTTGGAACTGATTTTTGTTGTGGAAAAACAAATATTAAGGCTTGCAGAACTGAGCTACTCTCCTGGGTGCCACTGCAGCTGCTGTTTGTCCAAAGACTTTGTGTTCCTTTGAAGCTCAAAAGCAAACAGGAAGAAATCACGTCAGCCCCTCATGAAAGCACCTGACCACAATCACTGAACCAAAGAGTTCAGTCTTCTTAACGTATCCATAGACCCACATTCCCATTTTGTCCTTCATTACCAGGYTCTGTAGCTTTTTAGATTTATTTGTTTTGCGTAAAAGGGTGTGTCCTTACACCTTGGCAGGGCACTTTTGCAGTCTCTCTATCCTCATGTCCTCATGCAGCAGCAGCGGTAACAGAGCTGTCAGCACTATCACTCTGCATCTGTCTGCCTTTTACCAGGAAGCACCAGAAAGCCCTCGCTCCAAGCCCGCCTTCTTGTTTGTGCTCTCCTTTTGCAACCCAGGTCTCATCCTCTGAGTTAACTTATGCAAACAAGACACCTGTGGGCTCTAGGAATAAAATTGCGAGTCCATCCATTCTTTGGGAGAACAAATAAACAGCGYGGCAGTCGCATAAGCGCCATGTGGGCAGCAGAGGGAGCCACTTGTGCAGGTTTCTGTTGCACAGCCTCTCTTTCTGAATGTCACCTGGGGTTTTTGCCACAACCAGGGCTGTGTGTGCTGCTGCCTCCCTTCTTACGCTTCAGGAAGACAACCTCATAGTGACCCTACTCATCATTATCACTGCAATCCATCCACTTGTAGTTCCTTCAGGATATTTCTTCAGAATAAAAAGTATTTTGTGCATGGAATGCACAACTTTAACAATGAATGCAGGGAAAGGATAGTGGCAAACTGCAAGGTTGTAGGCAGAAATATGGACAGAGATCTTGCACATCCTTCACCTACTTACCTCTAAAGCTTCTTTTTCTGTGTGAATCTTTCTACCAGTGAGTAACCTAAGAATGAAAAAGATAATTTAGAAGAGCACAAGCACTCCAAGCAATCACTGCTTTTCAATTCACTGAATTTCATTCAGTCTTTGAAAGGATGAAAGTTTGGTCTGCACAAAACTATCCTCAGTAATTTGCTAGCTACATGAAGTAGTTTGCTGTACCAGACCACCATCTTTAAAAATGTTATGGGCACAGATACTCAGTGCTTCTCACACAGATTTATACAGTCCTGCCTACCGCAGAGATCTCTGCGGCATAAAGTTACCGCCTCAATATCTTCTCTCCATCTCCCGAGGGTGGCTGCCCATCCTTTCAGGGGCAGACTAGCTGCTGAACAAAGAGTCTCAGCTATGGATATAAAAATGGAAGGCAATACTTACTCAGCCTCAAACTGATTAGGAGTAATTATATCAGCAACAGGAACAACTTTGTCCCTGTAGACGGGGAGAAGATCCTTTGGCACATACTAAGAGGGAAAAAGAAACGGAATAGAATGTCAGCAGTCGTATCAGTGGTACGTAAGTTGCGTAACTTGCCTTCCCTAACTGCCATTCTAACTCCCTAMCTCCCTTCTTTCCTGTCTCAACTCTATGCCATCTTCTTTAGCTACCTATGGCCCATTAGCAAAGGCAGACTGACTGTCTCAGCAGGGGACGCACGCTAAGAAGTCGCGAGAACCTCTCAGTCTCTATGTTGTTTAGCCTCAAATAAAGTTTCGAGTACATTGGCAAGTATCAGCTCCTTGGTCATGCAGCGGAGCGCAGCTAGGCGTTGCACTTAGGTGGGCACAGGACTCATCTCATCTTGAATCACAGAATCATTATGGTTGGAAAAGACCTGCAAGATCTTCCTTCTGTGATCAAGTCCAACCGTAATGTTCCTTAGTCCTGTAGTCACTCAGTTTCACAAACTCCTTTTTGAAAGTTTGTTGCTAACAAGTAGCCAATATTCTTCAGCAGCATCCTGCATGCTAAATCACAATTGATCCTTCCTTTCATTTATACTTCCTCTCCTCTGTTAGGCTGACATGCTACTTACAGCAAGGTGCACGTGTCCCTGTGCAAACCCGCAGGCACATCACTGCCTCCCTCTGGGATTGAATCAGCAACAGAGTGACCCCCATGACAGCCAGCGCTGACCACGAGGTGCTCCTAAAACACCCACCATGCCCATAACGAGCTCAGCAAGGCAGTCATGAGGAAGGGATGGCATCACAGGGACACTGTCTTTAGGCGGAAATGCAACACATGTGCACATCTAAGTCAAGATGTGTTTAATAATGATTACAACAGTAATTTTACAATAGAAACAAGTTGAGGGGCTACATGGTAATAATTTCTCCTACCCTTCCATCTCCTACCCTTCCATCTATCCAGCCTTCCATCCTGCAGCCACTGGTGTAGGCCCAGGGTTATGACTTGTCCTAGAAACCAAGGCGTTGCAAGGTGACTCTGCACCTGCGAGATCTCTGCCTTGTCAAAAAACTCCCAGGACAGTAAATATTGCACTAGATGTAAACTGAATGAATGAGAACACAAGCACAATGACAAATTTATTGCTAAGTGCCATTTTATGTGATATGTTTTATGAGCAGGTAAGCTGTAAGAAGGCAAAAGGACAAGAGTAATTCATAGAACTTTACAAACCAAAGCAGAAGACAACATAAAACATCATTTTGGTTGGCGTCTTCCCACGCTGCATTTTTTTCACTAGAATTATTGGCTGGTTTTGCTTAAAAACTGCTTCTTTGTCAAGTTTGCAGTCTGGTCTTGGCACACACAGCCTTTCTGTCACAGAGCAGAGTCCAGCTCCTAATATCTGTTGGATCTCACATGGAGTTAAGTCATCTCCATTGAGGCTCAAGCAGCATGTCAATTCACAGGCTCCCTGGCAGTGCGAGCAAGGCTATCTGCCAAAACAGCCTCTTGACAGGAGATGAGAAAGCTCCAGCGAGCAGCAGAGTGGGGAGCTGGGAAGTATATTCCTGCTCTCAGGGTCTGTACTACCTGTTGTCTCAGCAGAGCATTAAATCCCAGTCCCAGAGCTACACAGCCCTCATTTATTCCACCTAAGTACTACACTCATGCAAATTCAAGTACCACAGTATAAAAGTGATGATGGGTTCCAAAATCACACCTACGTAAAGTAGCTTAGTTTTGGTATTAAAAAAAAAAAAAAAGCTTAAAACTTTATACCTCTTTATATAGGAAATTTGCCTGTACAGAGAAGCCCCGCAATAAGTACTCACCATAGAACCTTCTCCATTCCATTTGTCACCCATCACTGGATCACACACTGTAACAGAGAGGGAATATAGCTTTAGAAACAGGGAACCAACACGGAGACTCTGGGGGATTAAAAGTTGTGAGCAACAGGGGTGGAYGTGTTATGGCCTTGTCCCTATGCAGCTCACAGCACACACAACCAGAAATGGGCCATTTTGGGTTGGCAGTCCTGAAAGAGTAGAGCAAGTATCTTAAGTGTCAGACAGTTGTGCTGCATCCTCCCCTTCCTAGCTGTTATGTTGGACTGCTGGGAGGGAAGGGGCCCTTGTTATGAAAGAACAAGCCAGCGCTTCCCCCTTCACTGCTCAACCCAAAACTCTGGATTATTAATATGGGGGAAAGACACATGGAAGAATTTGTGAAAGAACAAAATTACATGTATTATGAAACATGCAGTTTGGCCAGGATTTTCTTCTTAAGCTCATACTTGTCGCAGTAACATTAACACGCACAGACTTGGCACAGGTTCAGGGTCATAAATAATATTAATAGTATATTCTTAGTGCCCTCAATTCCAAAGCAGGACTGGAAAGAGCGTCACCTTATATTAGACAGGAGTATTGTTCACTGTATTAAGAGTTTTCAGCAAGATAAATGAAAGAAAAATCCAAAGTATTTAATCAAAGCCCAGCCAGTATTTAGGAAAGCTTCTATGAGTCACAAGAGAGTTGTTCATTTTCATTTCTTTTAAAAGTATTTTCCATAGAACATAATCTGCTTACTAAATACAAAGAATATCACAAGCCCAGTTTCATTCTCACCATCTAACCACCTCCTCTGATCTATGCTAGATGTTTCTGTTCATACACTGTGCAGCTTCTAGCTTTCATTTACTAGCATAGGGTTCTGAAAAACCTGAGAACACAATGGTTTTGATACAGGTTTAAAAAGCAAATAAAAAAATAAACTTATGAGGATATCTTTATTACATTTTCAGAATGAGAACTGTACTTTGTTAACTGCCAGCAAGTCCAATATTGATCAAAACATGCAGTGAATTATTCCAGACATTTCCTGACCATGTGGYTTGACCCCACCTGAGCAGGAGAGGCTCAAGCCACCACTCACAGTTCTTTATCCACTGCAAAATCTCACAAACTCTGCTCTTCACTCTCCAAGTTTTGCTCAGTTCAAGCCYACACTTGTGAAGCTGAAAAGTCCCCAAATGCTCGGAGACAGGAACCTTTTCTCGTGCTTTAAGCCTGACATGATGTGCTGGTGATGGCTCCTGCCACAGTTGGTTGCTCTTTGAGCATTTCTGGGCAATCACAACACAGGGGATCAGAATTTAAACAAACAAACAAATCAACCCTCCAATTTTCAGCTAATTTTTCAAACTTTTCAACCTTACGGCACAGTAGGATATTTTTTTCTGGGGTTTAACTAGAAACTGTAGCAGAGCAATACAGCAGAGCCTGTCCTGCTTTTTCTTTTTTTTTTTTTTTTTTTTTTTTTTTCCTGACAGAAAGGAGAGGCTCCAGTGGCCAGCAATTCCAGGCGCCGCCACTGAACTACCAACAGCAGCAGCCAGAAGGGATTTCACAGGACATTCTTTGATGCTCCTTGAAGCATCTTCTCCTTTGGCTGACTTAAGGCAAGAAACATACTGAAAGGCACAAAATGAAAAGGTAATAAACAACTCTCTCAACACTTGAGTAATGCTGAGCTGAAATTTCACTGTCATTTTCACTCTCACCTGAAGCCTGCAGCATCAGGAATGGTGAGTAAGCACTGCCAGGGCAGTGCTGAACAATGTAAACAAGGGGCACCTGTAATATTAAAGCAGGAAAGACTATAATTCATATGCTTACCGTACACCAGGTTGGAATTCTGCTGCTTCAACTCCTGGACAATGTCCACCACCATTGCAAGAAAAGATGTGTCCCTTGTATACCCTTCAGGGGAGAGAAAGAGGAGAGAGAAAAAAAGAAAAGACATTTTACAGTATATTTTCATGAAAGTTTTTCTTTTTTGATTGGATAGAAAGTCTATCCAATGTCTACTGTCTACTTTTATTCTCTGGAATAATGCATTTTTATAGCAAAGGAAGTATTTCATTCAGTAGTGAGTAGGTAAAAGATAAATCTGGACAGGTGCTTTCTCACCCACAAATTCAAGCTTAAAAATTGATTTACTAAGTAGCTTATCTCCACAAGTGCTCATAAAATTCAAAATGCTTGAAGGCATATATAAAAAACTCAGTCTGGAAGCACTCCTTCTCTTCACCAGTCCGAATCAGCTCAATTTATCATGTAACAAACAAGAAACGCTTTAAAGTCCATTTCCTTCTCTCATAGTCTGGCTAGAAGCAGCTTTATTATTAATAGTGGTGATACCAACACATTAATATAACAGAAGACAATCAATCTTCAACATTTTAGAATAATGTCTGGGAATCCAATAAAATTCTCCTTTTTATCTTTAGCAGTAAAGAAAGTGGAACATACATTTCATTACATCCCAAGACCCTAACAACAGTGCTAGCACTGCAACTGTTTGAATTTTTCATTTCCTATTGATGTGTTTATTCATTTAGCTACTCTTTTTTTGTTGATGTAYTTATGTATTCATCTAAATTATTAATAAGATGTATTTACTAACTAGCAATTTAATTTTTTTTAAAAAAAGAACTTTAATTTTACTATTTTTAGCAAAGTAGCTTTTTCAAGCTGACAGATTGAAAACATGCCTTTGAATTAAAAATTAAAAACATTTCAGGGATTTTAATTAAAAAAAAGATTTAATTTTTAGATATTGATGGAAAATGGAGAAAGCTTTCAAGACTTTTGGCTATAATACTTTGTTGTATATCCACAAAATGCTGACAAKTGATGAAAACCAGCCAAACAAATATATGTGTTTAAAATAATCTATCCTGACAGACCGGCCAAGAAATACAGTATGATTAACATTTTTAACATTTCAAAAACCTTATGCAAAGCTCTCRTCTTTTTTCTTTCTCAATAAAGTTTTAAGAAGTTAATCTGTTTTAAGAAACTAATATCATTCCTGACCATTCCTTTTCTTTTATCTATACTGAATATAGGCCAATCTAATTGAGGTCTTTACACTGAAACTTATATACAGAGAAATAACATGTTTTAAAAGGCACTTCAATAATTCAATTTTCAAAATTTCTTTGCTGAAGGTTTCCATTTTTATTTCTTCCATTTTGTATTTCTTACATTCATTTTGCAGAAATAAGACAGTAACAGGAAAGGAATGGGGTGTTTCCCAAAAGCTAAGAGTAAAATAAAATAAAAAAGCGTCAGCAAGAAGAATTATCAAATATTATTTACAAATTTTGCATACTATAACCTCCTCAAAATATCCACAGTACAATATGTCTTTCCTGGAAATTCCCCCTATATGACTTCTTTCAAGCAAAAAAGGATTGATTTTTAGTATCTCAATCACACTGATCCCAGTTCCATTGAAATTAATTTCTTAACCTAAGCTGAGTTTAGTTGCAATGTATTATCACCTTTACTTTAGGGAGATTCCCTGAAACAGAAAGGAAAATAAATCTTCAGACAGGCCATACCCTTCCTGACAGGATGATTGCTTTGGGTCATAATCCCAGAGCCACAGAAACAAAGCCTCCCGTTTTCCCCAYGTACAAAGCACTTTCCTGCATGTGGAAGCTGTGAATTCCACCAAATCTGACTATTTATCTTAGTAATATCCACCTGAAATCGCAGAAGGATCTTAAGAAGGGAAAAATACCATGGCTTGGTTTGGAAGAAGGCAGGATGTGGTTCTTGTGCACGTTTCACGGGAACGCCAAGGGAGGCAGCTCGTACCTGTGAGTACGTAATCGTACTGGTTGACGTTGTTCAGCTTGAGTCCTTCGTACAGCTCATGGAGTTCATCTGAATTTAGCACCTGCCCCTTCCAGTGGGCATAGCCTGCAAAATAAAAGGCAGATCATTTTTCAAGAGCTGGATTTTCTGCTTAGGGTCACACGGAGGGAGAGGCTGGGACAAGAGCATCAGGAGGCCTTTCTCCCTCTCTCTCACAAAGCAGCTGAATGAAAGCTGCAGGCAGCAGTGCGGTTCCAGGGGCAGCCTTCCTGAGCACCTCCGGCTCCCACGGGAACTAGCAGTCCTGCTCTGCAATTTCAGCTTCTCCATTTAGCAGCAAATTAAGTGCAGCGCACACGGACACTCTCGCAAGTTTCCCCAGGGAGCCCTCAGAATGAATCCTTTTCTGGAGAAACTGCTGACAGGAAGGCAGATGCATATTTTAATCTTCCTAGGGGAAGGGTGTCAGAATATCTATTTTTGTTATTTTACATTTTAAGAAGAAATTGACCCCTAAATGACAAGCTTCATTTCCAACCACAAACCTGCACTATGCAGCAATTCAGAGCCTAAATTTCACCTCCAAGGAAACAGGGTTATGGGTCAGCCTATTTGAACACAGGGAGGCTGCACTGAGGTGCCCCTTGTCGTGTACAGCTTTCCCCAAGTCCTGCACACCATGAAATTTGGGAGCACAGCAGATCACAGTGATGGGATATTCCTTCACCATCACCACCTTCATCTGACAGACTGTCTTCCAAAAATAGTCCATTTGTATTGCTGAGGATCCTGGAGGAGCTAAACGGGCACGAAGGACTCTTGCCATAAACGCAAAGTATCAATGAGCTCTTATCCTTGCAATGATCTCTAGGAATTCTAAGCACAAATTCTTGGCTGAGAAGTGAAGGGAAGCTGCAGTTACTGGGAGAAGCTGAACTTGTTTCAGCAGACAACGCACCAGGCTCCAAGTGTGCCAACTCTCAGGGTAAGGGGCAGAAACTCAGGCTGTGTTTAATACATATCTATATATGTGTGTACATATATATATATATTTTTTAAATTAGGATTATGAAAGAGAAATGTTACATGAGAGATCTTGTTCCAGACCACCCCTGAGAAGAGACATTGGTATTTGTTTTAATTTCATCCCTTGGAGTTAGACAATTCTGTGATAAAAGCTGTTGGCTTTGATTAGGGCTTTAAACTGCGTTATTAGAGTAGCTGCCAAAAGGTGCCTAGAGCCTGGGGGAAGCACATTTTTCAGTTTTCCTTCTAAGAAAAGCAAATACACCCACAGTCGGGAGAACAGATGGATCATTTTGTTCCCCTCAACTCACAAAGGCCGAGCCTCTAAACACTGCGCTCTGCCAGCTGGCTAAGGGACCGTCTCACATCCCTGCGGGGAGCCTCTCCTTGCAAAAAAGTTCTAAAAGGTACGTGCTAAGAAACAGACGAAACGTGGGATTCCTCTGCTGGGATTGTAGCCCCATTCTGAATATGACATGATTCCAACTGGCACTGCCCATACACCTSATCTCAAGCTTAATTCTGACGGACTGGAGCACTGGCTTACTTAACACATATGCACCCATTTGCATCTTCACCTCTTCCCAAGCCTCTACTTGAATGAGCTCTGCGGAGTCAGCTCATCTCGGGATGCTGCATGGTTCTTTCTATTCCAGCATTCCCATCAGTGAAAATCATCGGGAAGGCTTCATCTGTTCCCAGGCTCATGTAAACTCACTGAGCGCAGCAGGCAGGGGCAGTTCTCACCAAATGCAGCTTAGTCAACCAAAGAGCAGCCATTCCCYTTGCAGTGCCACTGAAGTCAGGAGGGAGAGGAACTCGCACGTGCCCAACGCGTGGGGCAGGGGCGCAGCTTCGCCCCAGCCCTGCTAACCTGCCACCTCAGCAGGGAGGTGGTGTGACCTCCACAGGAACAGCCCCCAAGGGCTCCTTTTATCACCTGGTAACAGACGTAATACAGGCTAAAAATAAAAGCTGGAGGAAAATAGCCCCCTGGAAGTCTGAAGGGAAACTCTGTTATGCGAAGAAAAGGGGCAAAGCCCTCACTGCATCTGCTGGGAACTGAGACTTCCCTGCAGTGGAGCTGAATAACAACCAAAATCACAACGGGCAGTGAGGTGCAAGCCACCTCACGTTCTTTCCGCAGAGACACTCCATCTAATGTAGTGAACAAGAGGGCCAAACCCTATGGCTGTAGGCTTATCCCAATCTCCTGCTGGAGCTTTGGGTCAAAAAAGCAACTTTTGTCAAGGAACAGAAGAGGATAGTTGCCCATATTTAAAAACAATTTCGCTAACCGGAGCATTGGTACCTTTAGGTCCTAGGAAGGGGGAAAAGAGATTCTTGCAAAAGGCACTAGTAAAGGTCCAGCAAAAATCCAATGGACACTGCAATACAAAAAAGCCTGAACCCAAATACAAAAAAGTCCTGAACCCAAAGCAACTTAGGGGGAGAACATCAACAGTGGCCCTTACATGTTAAAGTCCAACTGGCTTTGAGAAAAATCAAGATTATGGCTGGAATTATTATCCAGAATCCTCTGTTTTCCAACACAAGGCAAAGTGTTGCAAGGTGTGAGCTTCCCCTGTGGTGCTCCCTGGAAAACAGTATTGAGTGGCTTCAATAGCTAAGCTTTTTGGACGGGAGAAAGGAGAAAAGATGCTGTGTTTAAGACGCATGATTAGCAATCTGGTCCCAGMAGTGCCACAGCGTTCACACACAAACACTGGCAGACCACCCGGTCTAAAYGAATCCTGGGCCAACATTTCTTCAAACCTAGAACTGCACTACCAAGGTCTCCGGGACAGAAACTGGAGACCGGGAAGATTCACAGCTGGGCAGTGTGGGAGTGAAATGTAAGCACTGCTGGGCACGAGCGGGGATGTTTCCACCTTGCCCCCCCTTCACTGTGTGTCACAGTTGACACTGCAAGTGGGGATGGCCGGGGGTGGCAGCCTGTGAAGGATCCCATCAAGGAAGCAGAATGAGAAYTTCTCATATCAGCCATAGCAGCCAACCCAACCACCCACTACACACCCACTAGGTGGAAATCAAAAGTGTTTTACTAAAAAGAAAAAAGAAGAGGGGAAAAAAAAAAAAAGGCAGCAATTTGTTCTGGAACAGTTTCAAAGGTATGATTCACATGGCAAAGTAAGCACATTATCTGCTTACCATAAATTAATCTACCAATTAAGAACAAGAATTCAAATACACCTAATCATAAATGCCCCCTCCAAACCAACAACTGTAAAAATAATTTTAAAAATCTGGATTTTTATTTTTTGCATAACAGAATATGCAATGCTTCACAAACAAGGCAGTGAAATCAAACAGAACAATAATCTGCAGAATCTCCGTAGGTTGCATGACTGCTTCTTTTATTTGTAGATGAAGCACGACTCCATTCAAGCCTGAGTCACTCTAATCACAGACTAAACGCTGCTCAGCAAGTAAGATGACAAAATGTTCTCCTCTGAGGTACTGATTTAAAATACATTTTCAGGACTTGGGGATTATCGGAGTCTAAAGAAAGATGAATTTTCTGAGCAAGAACCAGCAGAAATAGGCCAGTGCTATCCTACTGATTTACAGATAGTGCCAAAAAAAAAAAAAAAAAAAAAAAAAAAAAAAAAAAAAAAAAAAAAAAAGCAATAGGAATTCATTAAAAAGGCCTGTTAGTCATTAATTCTCTTCGCATTTTAACTTTTGCTGAAAAGATCAGGTTTAAAGAAGGGGAGGTAAAAAGAAAGAAAGAAAGAATGTCATGTCCAAAACTTCTCAGACACACTATGCCCTTGWTCCCTCTGGTACGTGTTATTCTTTTACAAACTAGAGTTCACATCTAGACTTTGAAACATCAGGTTGTCCTTCAGCTCCAATCATGACCATGCAGCAGAGTGATTTCTGATAAGTTCTTATTGTTCTAGGAACGACAGCAGTTACTGACCCCGTTTCACCCAGCACGTTTTGTCCAGCCCTGGCACAGGCTGCCCAGGGAGGCTGTGGAGTCTCCTTCTCTGGAGATCTTCCAAACCCGCCTGGATGCCGCCCTGTGCCCCGTGCTCTGGGTGTCCCTGCTGGAGCAGGGGGTTGGACTGGATGATCTCTAGAGGTSCCTYCCAACCTCAGGCATCCTGTGACTCTGTGATTCTGTGTCTTGAGCAGTGCAGTGCTGAGCCCACTGCTGCTGCCAGKGCCAGGATCCATTAACGCCCCAAGAGCAGAGGGTGCCCACGCACCGACACGCAGCGGTGCTGATGCTGACGGCAAGGGAGCATAAATGTCGAAGCTTGGGGAAGTCTCCACATAAGGTCACAGTGTATGGTTCCTACGTGCCACGTGCAAACAGGAGTAGCGAAGACAACTGGACTTCTATCCCTCAATACAGGGAAGAGTAAATAGGATTTAATGGAAATACTGCAGTGTTCAAAAACGAGCTCTCATAGAAAGGAATCTTCTTCCATTCCCTCCTCCCTCAGTGAGTTCCTAATACATTCCTAAATACAACCTCCTTCCAGTTACTTCTGCCACATGCCAAACTGTTACTGCAACAGCTGTAATAGTTGGATTCCTTTTCTGAAAGCTCTGCTTTCCAAAGTCATGAGATTGTGCAATAATCTTTCAATTTTAATATATTTACTGAAGATGATCAAGATTAACAGTAAATAAATAAAAGGATAATGTGACTACTAAGCAGAATATCAGGCAAAACAAAAGTCCCAAGTACTTAAAGTCTTGCAGTCCCAATATTATTTTTTATGATCTTTGGAATGTCCATTTAGGCCACCTTATGAAAAAAGTATTTACCAAGTTATTGCTCCTTCTGCTATCTTCACTGWCTGCCAAACCTTGCACAAGGCTATAGTAATCTTTCTCCAGATGTGATACTACCAAAAAGTCCCCTTTTTCATAATTTGTATGTCTTTCGACTCATTCAGTTTATGGGCCAGTAACAAGTCTATTCAGCTCTAACACTCTATAAAATTTTGTTTTATTCTTAAAACTCAAGACCAGGAAAAGAAAAGTCCCTTAGCTATTTTGATAACTTAATTATTTTAAGTGAGCACATTGCTTCATTTCTAGCTATTGCAGTTGTTTTACTCAGTTATCAAAAGCTAAACAAATAAAATCTTCAACTGCAAAGCTAACAGCATTCAAGAAATGCACATCAGGTTTAAACACATCAAAAACATGAAAACACTGTACTGTGCCAAAAAGTTACAAACAGAATAACAGGTTCTTTGCCTGATCCAGGAAACATCCATGCCTTTTGTTTAAATATTACTTCAGTGCTTTGAACAAGCAGACTTTAATCGGCTTTTTAGGTGCCCTTGAAACTTTTACTTCTTCTCCTCAGGATGAACCCCTGCTGACTCTGAACCCTGCTCCATGGTAGGAACACGCTTTCATCTTTTGAAAAAGGCTGCCCACCCACTCTTGGTTCCAAAAAWAAATTATCAGGCAATTAACAATTAACTATACTTTTGACTCAAAGAAAATATGCTCATTTTTTGTCTTTTTTTTTTTTTAAATCCCTTTTTGCCTCCAGCCTGAAAGGATAGGTTCATCTTTACTTATTCAAGAATAGCAAGTCAGGAGCTCTTTTATGTGAAAGGCATTATTAAAACAAACATAAATTTGAAAAACTTTCCTTTGAAAAAGAAAGTTCTCTAGCAGCGTGAGCGTTAAGAGGTCTCAAAGCGCGTTGCAAGTGTGTCATGCTCAGGCTCAAAATCCAAGCAAAATGGATCCCAGGCGTTTATCACCACCCCGACCCTCCAATGTAGKTTTAAGGTAATTATTCATGTTCTCGGCCCAACGAACATTACGTCTGCCTCAGTGTTCCTCTGCTGCTTGGGGTTGGGAGCGTGATTGGGAACCTCACGYGCTGTGAGGAAATTCTAGAGGGTCCCCTGCTCGCAGTGGGACCTAACCCGTGTTAATTCACTGCCCGAGCCACTTCTGTTACCGACTAACGGAACAGACCCATGTCGTGTCCTACCTGCACCCAGATCTACCAACCTCAGCGAGATCAATACATGAAAAGGACATTTCTGCCCTATTCCTGGGGAAATGGGAGTAAAAACTGCAGACAGAGCTCCTTTCCAACTGCCATGTGATGAGATTACTCACATGGGGGTGAGCGCCGACTATGCAAGAACTAGTGCCTTAAGGTGCACGTAAATATTTTACCTGTGTGGTTTGAAAACTGGACAGAGTTCACGGTATCAACTTCAAATCCCAAGACCTGGAACAAAACACAGGAGTAGTTAGTTCAATAACACTGCTTTTCAAATATGCTATCAATGTCATAAAACAGSAAGAAAGCTCCCATTGCATTTTTAGAAACCTCAAGTGCAGTTGTAAAGCAAAAGCTGAGTCAAACCAAATGCAACATAAGCTACATGGTACTTTACTATGGAAGGGTGTAGAGAACGAGAGAGGCATTGGCTAAAAAAAACACAGAAAAACAGATGTCTGAATTCTCAGGCAAGAGTTCATCCGGGGATAAGAAGCTGAACACTGGCCCTGCAGCAGTCACTGAAGTCCTGATGAAAGCTTTGGTTAGGCTTTCTTGGCAAGAAAAGCACAGTCTAAATTTCAAGGTATTAAATGAATGCAAAAATACGGAGGGAGGATGCAGTATGTATTGCAGAAAGTCAATCTTTCTAAAAGCAGGGCAGAAGAATCTTAAGAGGTCTCAATCTCATGAGCCATATTTGGATTTCACAAGCGGTTTCTTCTCAACTCAACAGTAAGAGTTTAAAAAAAGAGAGATTGAGGAAGAGAGARAATTAATTTTGGAAATAACCTTGCATTTGGTAAGCTTTTTAAAGTCAAAACCCCAAAAGGCAAAACCATGCTCCAAAAGCCCCCTTGTACCTTACATTGCCAACAATCCAAGTACTGAAACATCCAAGACTTGGCTGGGGCAACCAACACTTTCTCATTGCCCAAACAGAGATAAATACTATAAAAATAAGAACACAAAATCAGCAGAAAACTAATGAGGATTTTCAGCCTGACTGTACCCGTTTAATACAAACAGGCACTGCTATTCAGGCCATGCTACATTTTTATCTGCCACTAAAGAAATTCTAATACAGTAGCCAGATAACAGTCTGCCATTTAATATTTGCTTTCACATCCTACTTGCTCTGAATATGAATTCTCCTCACAAGAAGCTGCTATATAAGGCTCAGTGAGTCATGCAGAGAGGTAATAGTAATGATGCATCACTGTGTATGATCCATTTTCAGGCAAATGGCTGAGATGGAAGGGAGAGAATAAATGAAGCTTTTGCCAGTCATGTTCTCCCCCGAGATGCACAGCTCTCTCCATCACGAAGGCAACCCCCTCACGTATATTAAAACATATGAGTAAAATGTACCAGCCATTAGATTTTCTCTATGCAGGTACTTCTACATCACACATAAAAGCTGGTTAAGTGATGAGCCCCTTGTTCCAAAACCCGAGCCATAAGAAGCTGAAGATAYATGTTGCAACTGACGTTTCCTTCTGCCTGCAGGCAGTGTGTAGCTTTTGCAGATCACTCTGCAGATTAGAGTCTTACAGAGGTCTCCACAGAATCAGTCTCTTAAATAAAGAAATAAAGGTTTTCTGCTTGTTCTCTGCTACAGTGCAAGGTAATTTTATGCTAATGCTGGACAGAATGCTGGCTGCCTCAGTCTGAGCATATGAAAATTAATCTCTGCTTCTGCACTTAAACCAATTTCTTATTCCACCCCGGCAGATTTTATTTCAAAGGTCCAGGAAAGAAGGGGATGGGAACGGGGCAGTAACTGTATTGTCTTCAGCCTTCATGTTTGCATAAGCCCTTGGAGGAAGCAGGTGAGAACACTGCCTCCACAAAGACCRTCACCCCTGTTCAGTTCTCCTCTCTAACAGACCGAGGCAGCCCTGATTACTCCCAAACCTCCTGGTCTTGTTTAGGAAAGCTCATCTCCTTCAGGCAACAGAAGTCCCAGGCAAGGTCGCCTCCCAGCCACAGCTAGGTGTCACGCTGGCTCAGCCGGACGCTCAGGGAAACAGAGGTGACGAAAAGGCCCTTGAGTAGCTGGGGGGAAAAGCCACAAAAAGACCAAATTCCGCCACAGAGTTTGATTCTGTTTTCTCATCAGCACAAAATGGGAGGAAATAAAACTAGAAATCTTATCATGTAATAGTGATCAAAGTTTTCATTCTGAGTAAATGTACACTCTGTTAATCTGACACACTCATTTGCAGGGTAGTGTAGTTAAAATTCAGCTCCCGAAGTAGCATGCAGTTACACTATTTTAAGGCATTTCCTTTTATAAAGATTCTTAGCAAAACAGAGAGTAGYTAAAAGTCATTTTAAAATGTCATTCTTAAAAGCAGCCAAAATACAGTTACCAGAAATATTCAATATTGCATTTTAAATGACACCAATCAATGTTAAGGTTTAGGCTTCGTACAACATATTAGGGTAACTGAAACTAATTTTGAAATCAYGTTAAACTAGTATATATTTGCTATTAAGTCAGACAGAATTAAGATATTTTATGGAATATCATCACCAGAAGATCACCTGACAACAGAATAGGATTAAGTGTTAAAATCAGCTTCTGATAGCAATTTTCTCTTCTATAGCTACAGTGGGAACAGTATCTCAATTTTTGTTTGTGCAGTTCATTTCAACAAAGTCATCATTTAAAGTGTCTAAGGAAATATTATCATTTTCCTTCAGCCAATGATTAGAAAAGAGAATGAGCAGCTATCAGCCTCTCGCATCTAAAACACTCTGCTTGCAGCAGCTTCAAAACATGTCTTGTTATATCGCCCTTGCCTTTAATTTCCCAAGCAAAGCTGACTTGAAATATCGATTTTGCATCTTTTTTTAATTTCTACCCAAAACAGAGGTTGAATATACCTTAAGTTAATAATTGGCTAAGAAGAAGAGGAAAAGAAAAAAGGTAATGGTTTTCATGTGTGCAAACCTAGAAAGTTCAGAGCAGAGCAAACATTAAATCAGAAACCTGTATGRCTTGCATGAAATAAAAAGTGTAATGTCCAGATTTGTGCATGGAAGTACCAAAATATCAGCTGGTTAATTAAAAAGGATTTAACTGGAAATCAACATTTTTTCCAGTGTTACAAAACAGCAAATATCAACTTTTGTTAAGGTATTTTTTTGTGTTTATAAGTACAAATTCAAAGCAAGGTTAAAATCCATTATTTACTTTGGTATTAAGTGCACTTAAAAACCAATTAAAGTRATTCAAAATGCATATTAAAGTCAACCTAATCTAATTATTGATATTCTTCCCACAACCACCCTACTTTAATTATTGCTGTTATTTCTACCCAAGGAAGAAATAGAAGGCTGAAACATAGCTCAAATCTATCTTTAGAGCGACGAAGATGATTAAGGGACTGGAACATCTCTCGTATGAGGAGAGACTGAGTGGGTTGGGCCTGTTCAGCTTGGAGAAGAGAATGCAGAGGGGATCTGATTAACATGTATAAGTTCATGAAGGGAGAATGTAGGGAGGAAGGGGCCCAGCTCTTCTCAGTGGTGGCCAGTGACAGGACAAGAGGAAATGGGTATAAGTCGAAACACAGGCGGTTCCATCTCCAGGTGAGGAGGAACTTCTTCCCTGTGAGGGTGCCAGAGCCCTGGCACAGGCTGCCCAGGGAGGCTGTGGAGTCTCCTTCTCTGGAGATCTTCSMAACCYGCCTGGATGCYGCCCTGTGCCCYGTGCTCTGGGTGTCCCTGCTGGAGCAGGGGGGTTGGACTGGATGAKCTCTAGAKGTCCCTTCCAACCTTGAACATTCTRCGATTCTGTGATTTATGTGTCTGAAGTGCATATGCGCACGTGTGTAGGCATGTATTCACACACACACACACACACACACACACACACACACACACACACACATATACAGGCTAAAACACCATCTCAGCTCTTTTCATTACTTGCCAAGCACTCAGAATGCTGCCATCTGCACTGACTGCAAGTGAAATGGTAAATAAGGATGGGATTAGACCCACGTAGGGGCTTGTGGAGTTCAGACAGAGAACAAATTCCAGCTGCTGATACTTTACCAGGGTTCACTGACGTGCACCGTGCTCTCTGACGTTTTGCTTGACCAGTACAGCTGAGGCCACGCATGCTGCTTTGCCTGTGACAAATGCCTGATTTGAACCCTAAAAGTGTCACCTTACACCCATTGATCCAACCCCAGCTCATTGCTGCATGATTTTTCTTGCCTACTAGTTTGCTGCACCCACCATCCACAATGCAAAGGCGGCAGACATGYCATTAATAATCCTCTAGAAGAAACCCCACACCATGTCCCTCAGTCCCCCAAGCAACAAAATGCAGCTGTAGATCTGTGCAGCACAAACATTAGAACTATGACCCTGGATCTCAGAACTGCCCTGCGTACGTGTGTGTGCGCGTGTGCACGTGCCCTCGACATGTCACACAGAGCCATTTATTCTGACAGAAGTATGAAAGATGAGGGGGCGATTCCACCGTTTTTTTTTTTTGTAAGCATCCTGAGCAAAGTGAGGAGAACTGTTACCCTTTAAAAATGTATCGTCACATACCAAAAACAGGGGAGCTTATTTGGAAGGCATCCCTGGCAGATCTGAATTGAAGAATCTGAAGACCTCCTTCTCTGGAGGACTTCAAAACCCACCTGGATGCCACCCTGTACCACATGCTCTAGGTGTGCCTGCTTGAGTGGGAGGTTGGACTAGATGATCTCTAGAGGTCCCTTCCAACCTTGAATATTCTGTGATTCTGTGAATTAGGCAGTTCAGGAAAATATTTGGAAGATTACATTAAAACAGTAACACATACTGGGAAATATACATTTGAAGAAACAGCTGCTGTGAAAGATATAATCCAACACTATGCGTGAGATCAGATTGGGCTCACTTCTTCCTCACAAATATCTAAGAGAAAGGGGAGAATATCACAAGCCAATGTCACGCAGCTCTGCCCACAATGCAGAGGCCACTATAGTCCAAGCCTTGGAAACACAAGTGCATCCCACACAGGGGCACCACGTCCACAGAAGGATTAGAAGCCACATCTTTGAGCCAACAAGAGTTTGAGGGAAAAAAAGAGCACGTGAGAAAAGAAGGTATTTTAAAATATACAAATAACCTTTAAAGTTGCCAGTGCTTTGAAAAAACAGAAGTAACCACCTACTTTTTTTTTTTTTTTTTTTTTT